>NC_090266.1:925202140-925502140 GCF_040414725.1 Anabrus simplex | reverse complement strand
ATCTGCTTACAGCCTATTCTCCCCAATGAAAGTGAATAAATATAGTTCATGAGTATTCACTTACATTTCCAAATTATACTGATGTAAGTCCTGAATAGTCGGTCGCCTAGCGTTCACTTGAAGTCGCTTGGACACAGAAGAATGCTTTACACGCACACGATTTCTCGTGATAACGTAGACTGACTGACTGACTGACTGACTGACTGATTGCAAACTGACTGTCTGAGGGTTTGGTTCACCTTTCCGTTATAAAACGTCAGTCCGACTACGTGATTCTAACCCAAATTTCCTAAGTATTACGGAGCATCTCAAATTAATCCAGGGTCTTCGACAATCATTAGCTGGTGTCCGTTTTTCTTAATTTTGCTGATATCACGGAACGGAGCTGAAAGTAGCAATACGATCGTACCATTTTGTGTAATTCACTTGGCGTGGGTTCCATTAAAGTAAATATTAGCTATTAGTTTGATGGCGTTACTTTCTCACTTCCGTTTCTATTCATGCCACCAACACGTGGTCAGTCGCGCACGATGACTGTACATCAATTAGCTTGTAATTAATTTAAATGAGTCCACCAATATTATATTCACTCTGATACAGTCATTAGAAGCCCATTTGATGTGCAACCTTAGGCAAACTACCGAGATAGACTAAATATTCTCGGCGGAAAATTTCGGTGCTTAAAAATGGAGCAATTTGAGCCATTTGTCTTCGGGTCTATCCATCTAATTAAAAGGATTTCGGCTATCTTCTATCCTCGTCGCATATCTCAGGTTTCTCTGTCTAACAAAGATGCATGGAAAATTTAGAAAGTTTCGGTTCGTAGAGTTCAGCGGCGAGTGCTCACTTCATAGCGCCTGGGTGAAGCTTCCTTCTAAGTGCATTTGTGACATAATTGCTTAACAACCCCGCAACCGAGCGTGATCCAATTTGCTATGGTGGATAAAGTGTTCTACGCCAGTGGGCTGTGACAAATTCTGCTGTCCTAGCTATAATTGTCGAATGCTGCTTCGTTTCTACTCAATAATTAATGACTTAAATATTCCACCACATCTCCTAAGGCAATTTGGGTGCAATATACCGGGTGGTTCACCAGCCTCTTATGATTTGGAGGTAGGTAACCCAACTAACGCGTATATCATAGTCATCCGAAAAATATTAGTACCCGCTTCTTTGTGGCCTTAGTACAACCATACCATTTATATAATGCTCGCGAATATTGTAGAAATCATTAACGGCGGTGTTATTTGCATTACTTAAACAATAATGAATGTGTAAAACGATCACAGCTGCAAATAACGATTCCCGGCGTTTTTGTCACAGCAAAAACGTACCGCGGACATTTTGTCGTGCAATACATCAATATCACACGGACGTAATGTCCTGAATCAAAATTGTCACCGAACTTTTTGTCATACTAGAACGTAAACTATGAAACACATCGTACACTATCAGGAGTGACAGTCCATCGCCGTTTATTACAGTCTGGGTTACCGGCGCGTCGTCCACTTCTCCGCCTACCTTTGACTAATGTGCATGAACATGCTAGACTGCAATGGTGTATGGAACGACGTCACCGGGGACAGGAATGGCAGCATATAGTGTTTTCGGACGAATCCAGGTACTGTTTGTTTGCAGATGATGGCCGCATTTTGGTTCGCCGCAGTCAGGGAAAGGCATCACATTGACTGCATTCGCACAAGATATACAGCGCCAACTCAAGGCCTTATGGTGCGCGACCACATGTTGCTGCACGAACACGTCCCTTCTTGTTGTCACAGGATGTCAGACTTTTGCCCTGGCCCGCCCCATCACCGGACGTTTCGCCAATCGAAAAATTGTCGCATATGGTGAAACGACGGGTGCGGCGTTGTGATCCAATGCCAACCACCAAGGGTGAACTGTGGAACCAGGTGAATGCAACAGGAATGGCTATACTCCAGGACACCATTCGGCCCTTATACGCGTCGATGCCACCACTCATGGAACAAGTAATCAGTGCCCATGGAGAACCCAGTGCCTACTAGGTAACAGGACACATGCTGAACCTAGATGACTGAAATGCTAATGGATTCTCCAGAACATGCTTATGAACATGTCCTGTGAATATGAACTTCCTATCTCTAGTCTTTCAAGGTGTTCTGTTTTTATGAACATGAGCGTGGGTGTTCTTTCATTCTGCACAAAGCCTCTCGAGAAGGATATAAAAGGAAAGATTAGCAGAACAGTATCAGGATGAGGACAATTCGGAATTACGAGCGCAGTTTCAGTCACTGTTAGCCTTGCCCTTCGTTCCTATCAATAGGGTACCTGAAGTGTTTGAAATCCTGAGAGCTGAAGTTGATGACTATCAACAGCTGATTTGTGATTACCTAGAAGTAAATTATGTTTTAGGAAGACGGCATGGCAAAGAACGAAGAGCACCTCTCTTCCCTCCCGAAACATGGAACTGTTACGAGAGAGTACTATCCAATTTACCACGAACATCTAATACGTGTGAGGCGTGGCGTAACCGCATAAATAAAGTTATCGGTCAGGATCATCCATCAGTTTACAGTGTACTGCATCACTTACAGATTGAGAATGCAGAGATATCTCGGGATAGTGAAAGACTGGAAACCGGTCATTCACCCAGGAAGAAGAAGAAATTTTACGTAGATTTCGATCGACGAGTTGGAAGAGTTGTTGGAATGTACCAGGAATACGAGGCCGAAGGCAGACCTACAATATCTGAGAACCCTTGGACGTAATTTTGTCGGTGTATTTTAAATTACTAAAATTATATTTTAAATTTGTAATCTATCTTATTTTAAGCCTCAATGAATATGTTCATGTGACGAAAATAATAATGACATTCTATTAATAATGTTATTGGCTTTACAACCCACTAACTACTTTACGGTTTTCGCTGAGGTGCCGGGATTTAGTCTCGCAGGAGTTCTTTTGCGTGTCAGTAAATTTACAGACACGAGGCTGACGTATTTGATTACCTTTAAATACCACCGGACGGAGCTTGGATCGAACCTGCTGATTTGGGTTCAGAAGGCCAGCGCCTGAACCGTCTGAGCCACTCATCCCGACGATTGATATTATAGTAGAGTGACATTATATGGTAGTCCGCCTCTGTGGTGTAGTGGTTAGCGTGATTAGCTGCCACCCCCGGAGGCCCGGGTTCGATTCCCGGCTCTGCCACGAAATTTGAAAAGTGGTATGAGGGCTGGAACGGGGTCCACTCAGCCTCGGGAGGTCACCTGAGTAGAGGTGGGTTCGATTCCCACCTCAGCCATCCTGGAAGTGGTTTTCCGTGGTTTCCCACTTCTCCTCCAGGCGAATGCCGGGATGGTACCCCACTTAAGGCCACGGCCGCTTCCTTCCCTCTTCCTTGCCTATCCCTTCCAATCTTCCCATCCCTCCACAAGGCCCTTGTTCAGCATAGCAGATGAGGCCGCCTGGGCGAGGTACTGGTCATTCTCCCCAGTTGTATCCCCGACCAAGAGTCTGAAGCTTCAGGACACTGCCCTTGAGGCGGTAGAGGTGGGTTCCCCCGCTGTGTCCGAGGGAAAAGCCGACCCTGGAGGGTAAAACAGATGATGATGATGATGATGATGATGATGACATTATATGGTTGCGACATTAAAGCGTCAGTGACGAAATGTCCATGTGACTTAACGAGTGTGACGAAAAGTCCGTGGTAAATTTTTGTTGCGACAAAAATGCCCGGATACGGCGAATAACACCATCTAAAGTTTGTACAGGAAGTGTCTGTAAGGACTCCAACGTTCTAGCGATGTACTACGACTCGTGGTAGCTAAGGTGGGTAAACTACGCATCACTGCTGTGGCGTTAGCCAAGCTGGTGGACTTTTTATTCGATTAACTCCGTTTAGAGTGGCTGTAATACGGCCGCATATCGTCCTGTGTGCGACTCGTTGGCTGAATGTTCAGCGTACTGGCCTTCGGTTCAGAGGGCCCCGGTTTTGATCCCTGGCCGGGTCAGCGATTTTAACCTTCATTGGTTAATTCCAGTGGCTCGAGGACTGGTTGTTTGTGCTGTCTCCAACATCCCTGCAACTCACACACAACACACAACGCTATCCTCCACCACAATAACGCGCAGTTATCTACACATGGCAGATGCCGCCCACCCTCATCGGAGGGTCTGCTTTACAAGGGCTGCACTCGAATAGAAATAGGCACACGAAAAAATATCGTCCTGTTCCGAAGAGTGAATTTTTATCATCATCATCATCATCTGTTTACCCTCCAGGGTCGGCTTTTTCCCTCGGACACAGCGAGGGATCCCACCTCTACCGCCTCAATGGCAGTGTCCTGGAGCTTCAGACTCTTGGTCGGGGATACAACTGGGGAGAATGACCAGTACCTCGCCCAGGCGGCCTCACCTGCTATGCTGAACAGGGGCCTAGTAGAGGGATGGGAAGATTGGAAAGGATAGGCAAGGAAGAGGGAAGGAAGCGGCCGTGGCCTTATGTTAGGTACCATCCCGGCATTTGCCTGGAGGAGAAGTGGGAAACCACGGAAAACCACTTCCAGGTTGGCTGAGGTGGGAATTGAACCCACCTCTACTCAGTTGACCTCCCGAGGCTGAGTGGACCCCGTTCCAGCCCTCATACCACTTTTCAAATTTCGTGGCAGAGCCGGGAATCGAACCCGGGCCTCCGGGGGTGGCAGCTAATCACGCTAACCACTACACCACAGAGGCGGACCATGAATTTTTATTTGGTACCGAAAGGACTGTTTTTATCCGATGTTACGTAACCAAGTTGGACTGCGACGTGAAGGTCTGTAGGTAGGAGGTATGATGGTACTCTGCATGTTCAGAGTAACAAGTGACCAATTTACAGTGATCATTTAACTCTTTACCATTACGGTGCACGTGGCATACATTTTAATTCGACCACACTTTCTCCATAAATTAGCAACAATTCAACGTATGCTTCATAGGAATACATCGCGAGGAAATGAATAAGTGCTGTGATGTGACCTGGTAGGTGTAGATTGTTATTTGTGTGCGTTGGATTCTGCAGGTTATGGATTCGAATCCAGTGCTGGCCATCCTGAAAACGGCTTTCCTCGTCTCCCATTTTCATCACCTTGCGAATGCCGGGAAGGTACCTTAATAAAAAGAATAAAGTCGATTTCTTTCCCAATCCTTCCCCCACCCATCCATAGGGGAAAGACGCCTAATCAGAATGCATCCCTTAAAACAAGTAGGAAAAAGTACCGGTATTGATTATTATTGTATCCCCGCTAAAATGGAGCACCTCTGTCGTTCAAAACGCCGGCCTCGTTGTGTAGGGGTAGCGTGCCTGTCTCTCGCCCGGAAGCCCCGGGTTCGATTCCCGGCCAGGTCAGGGATTTTTCTCTCGACCTGAGGGCTGGTTCGAGGTCCACTCAGCCTATGTGATTAGAATTGAGGAGCTATCTGACGGTGAGATGGCGGCCTAGGTCTCGAAAGCCCAGAATAACGGCCGAGTGAAAGCGTTGTGCTGACCACACGACCCCTCGTAATCTGCAGGTCTTCGGGCTAAGCAGCAGTCGCTGGGCAGGCGAAGGCCCTTTCAAGGGCGTAAGTGCCGTGGGGTTTGGGGTGTCGTTCAAAACATTTGCCTTATGATGGTTTCGAAGCACTACGCTGCCGATACTCACACATCATCTGGTCTATCCCTTATCCGATTCAGCCACGATGTCAGCATACATGATGCTTGCTAGAGGCTTAGTACTTAAGGACTGTACGGCCCTTCCACTTCGAAAGTTAACGTACATATCAAAGTCTTCAATGAAGGTTTACAGTGTCCATTTAACTTCCTTACATTACAGAGCACGTGGCATAACTTATTGATTCGATCGTATTACGGGTACCTGTGTTATTTCAGGGCGCAATAAATCACATGTTTGTGGAATGGTCCTTAATGTTTGGCGCGGAATAGTAGTTTTTCCTCTGCTAACTCCATTGATCAATTTACAGTGGTGACATGCAGGTAGGGGAGAGCCTTATTGACCACAAGGAGAAATTTCAAGTTATTTGATCTTCTTCTTCTTCCTTTTCTTCTTCTTCTTGGTTTTTCTCTCGGACTCAGCGAGGGATCCCACCACTACCACCTCAAGGGCAGAGTCCTGGAGCTTGAGACATTGGGTCGGGGTTGGGGAGAATGATCAGTACCTCGCTCAGGCGGCCTCACCTGCTATGCTGAACAGGGGCCTTGCGGGGGGATGGGAAGATTGGAAGGGATAGACAAGGAAGAGGGAAGGGAGTGGCCTTGGCCGTAATTTAGGTACCATCCCGGCATGTGCCTGGATGAGAAGTGGGAAACCACGGAAAACCACTTCCATGATGGCTGAGGTGGGAATCGAACCCACCTCTACTCGTTTGACCTCCCGAGGCTGAGTGGACCCCGTTCCAGCCCTCGTACCACTTTTCAAATTTCGTGGCAGAGCCGGGAATCGAACCCGGGCCTCCGGCGGTGGCAGCTAATCACACTAACCACTATACCACAGAGGCGGACTATTTGATTTTCATAAAACTAAATTATAAGGATCTTTCGGTTATACGCGTTATTTGGGTTGCCTGTCTCCGAAAAAATAAGACGCTGGTGAGCCACCCGGTATATATACAGTATAAACAACTTTTAAGCCTATCAGAAAATCACATCGGAGTCTACAATTGAACCTTCTCCTTTGTTTCAGTTAAATGATGATGATAAAATACCAATGGCTGTATTGATAGTCAACTGCGTTGGTTCAATATTATCCAATGGAATCTGCTGTCGTCATTGTCCTGTATTAAATCGTCATTGTATGACAAGTTTTCTAAAGCTTGCGTGATATACATCGTACATATCCCTTTCAGACCCAAGACTAAGCGGAG
The DNA here is from genome assembly GCF_040414725.1 of Anabrus simplex. NCBI lineage: Eukaryota > Metazoa > Arthropoda > Insecta > Orthoptera > Tettigoniidae > Anabrus > Anabrus simplex. The sequence continues at coordinate 925,495,255 of NC_090266.1, read as the reverse complement.
ATAATATTTTTTTTTTTTTTTGCAATTATCGTTGTTTAATACCTCAATTGATCACGAAAACCTAAAAAAGCGGATGCAGCAAAAAAAACTTATTCCATTGTTGTTTTTATGACCCACACATTTGTGTGGGCTGGGTCTATACTCAGTCGTTTTAGTGGAAAACTAGTGAAGTTTGTAAAGTTCACTTTATACTTATAAATATATTAATAACATATCTTTTCTAGAAGGAGACTGAAGGTAGATATAATATACTGTACATGTTCTATCACATCAAATTTGTTTATTTAATTATCTAATATACACAATACAGGCAGTGAGAAATTGTCCCAAATTTTGAAGAAAATAATAAATAATTGTGAAAAATGCTTACGCTTACTACATCATTTCTTGTGGAATTTCCTGAAACACTTACTTGTTAGGCGTAGGTAAATATTACACTTAGTACATCGCACTCTGGTTCGGCTGGATCAGCTGGTCATGCGGCCCATGCTCTGTTTTTAGTCAGCCTCGATTGGTGTGGTTATTCCGCTTCCTTGTGCGAGGGCTATTTTGCTGTGTTCATCGATCTACGAATCTTCATTCGGAATGATTAATTTTGAACAGCATTTCCTTGTTTAGCTCGCAATCTCTTCTCATCGATTTTTTATTGAATCCGCAGAAGGCCTTTGTGTATGTGTACACGTTTAAAGCTCCGCTAATTACATGCCGCTTTATTTCATCCCCTTTCTTCCACGCAATTCCAGCTAGCTCCGCAGTTCTGAGTTACCCTGCCTTTCTTCCTTAAGGATGTCTGACATTTAAACTGACACTTACTTAAACAGCTAACAATTTCCTTTTGTAAATTTATCTATCTTAACTCGCTTCTCAATAATAACATAATACCACGAACCTACTACGATGGCGTAGCAGGGGGAGAGGTGATACTCCCACGTGGCGCGTGCCAGGTGGCGGATAGGGGGGTCCTAACCGGCTTGCCGGCGGACTTGAAAGAAATTAAACACACAAACCCTGTGGGTGGGGCACGCAGACGAAAAATACATCAACAGTATCCTCTGCCTGTCGTAAGAGGCTACTAAAAGGGGCGATCAAGGGATGATTATATTAGAACCATGAAACTCCATGTGATTTTTACCACCACGCGGAACACCATGGGTTGCTTTTTCGTGCACGTAGTACCACTATGTTAGGTACTAAATAGGTTTGTGATTAGAAGCAAACGAGAGCGCGACGGCTTTTACAGTACCTGTGATTAGCAGCACTATATGAGCGACACCATGGGATGACGGAACCCATGGTTCTGGCTTGCCTATGATTAGTACCCAGTATATGAGGTACACCACGGGATAGTACGAGTCCCTATGGTTAGTACACTTAGGTGATGAACACCATAGGTTTGCGTTGCCTGTCAATGGCGCCGCAATGTGTGAAACACAGTAGGTCTGTAATACATGTGCGAATGTCATTACCTGTGAGTAGTACCATAATGTGTGGAATACCGCGAGTCTACGCTACTCTTCATTAGTACCGCAACATGACAAATACCATGGTTCTACTTTTCTGGCCATAAGTACCATTATGAGGGGCCGATGACTTGGATTTAGGACTCCTTTCGGCTACAAGCATTATCGATTCAGTATCGTACTATAGAAGCAGACCCTTGGCCAGTAATACTAATGTCTTACGCCAGCTTCTGTGCACTGTAGGTCGGTTCCACTGATCGTCTTAAATTCATATCCATCCATCCATACATTCTTCGTCCTCACGTTTTGAATTGTGGTCAGTGGAGGATTTTGGGTTTTTAATTCGTAATTTCATTTCGTCTCATTTCGTACCATTAGGGGCCGATGACCTAGATATTAGGCCCCTTTAAACAACAAGCATCAATCATCAATAACATAATACACAAGTATTGTTTGTATTTCTATTCCAGCTGCTGTTACGAATTCTAACAGAAAAGACACTTAATGCTTTCTTGCGTTCCCCGTAACAGAGCAATTGCGTTTTCGTGAAGCTACAGGGTCTTTTCTTTTTAGCTCACTCCGAGCGTCAGGGGAACATGCTCGGAAGGCGATAGCGCGGCTGGGTGACTCATTTTCTGAGACATATGCTTCATGACCGACTAAGATGATCAAATGCAGTATGGTAGCGATAACCATTGCTTCACAGCAATAGTTTAGTGGTATCTGTGGTACTGGTAGTGCGTTCAATGTGTTCGCTTTAAACTATTGTAGTTTCTGTAGGAATACAAAAATTACCGTGTGTTTAACGAGTGATGTATACAGTAGAACAGCGTGTATTCATTTTGTTGTGCTATGCGAAGCATTCTTCTTATACAGAGTGCCACTTTCGATCCATTCGCAAATTTCGTGGCATTCTCTCTCCCCATAGGAGTGAAAATGAAAACCTACAACCTGTTTTCCAGTCATTGTCCGGGTTAGGGAAGGAATGAATGAATCATATACAGTATAGGCTAGTAGTACGATGGGGTCGCCACTCCCAAAGTGATTTATTAATTACTGACATATGCTATGAAATGAGAATGGAGAGAGTTGCTGGAATGAAAGATGACAAGGAAAACTGGAGTACTCGGAGAAAAACCTGTTCCGCCTCCGTTTTTTTTTTTTTTGCTAGTTGCTTTACGTCGCACCGACACAAATAGGTCTTATGGCGACGATGGGACAGGGAAGGGCTAGGAGTGGGAAGGAAGCGGCCGTGGCCTTAATTAAGGTACAGCCCCAGCATTTGCCTGGTGTGAAAATGGGAAACCACGGAAAACCATTTTCAGGGCTGCCGACAGTGGGGTTCGAACCTACTATCTCCCGAATACTGGATACTGGCCGCACTTAAACGACTGCAGCTATCGAGCTCGGTCCGCCTCCGTTTTGTCCAGCGCAAATCTCACATGGAGTGACCGGGATTTGAACCACGGTATCCAGCGGTGAAAGGCCGACGCGCTGCCGTCTGAGCCACGGAGGCTCTCCTCTTAGGCGTACGGTACGCAAATTAGTAAATAAGTTCCGTACCACCCGGGTCTATTCTTAACAAGAAATCATGCAGGAGACGAACCGTTTCAACAGAGGAAAATCTTGACGAAATAGTAACTCTCCTGGAAAGAACTCCAACAAAATCCCTGTCGCACTCGGGAGATAGTGGTTTCGAATCCCACTGTCGGCAGCCCTGAAGATGGTATTCAGTTTTTCATGGTTTTCCGTTTTTCCCATTTTCACACCAGGCAAATGCTTGGGCTGGACCTTAATTCTCAGACCATTCTTTCAAGAGCTGACGGAATAGGAAAAGAGTAATGGTTACTTCATGCAATATAATGCGGTGGCACACACTGCTAATCGGTCTGGGGAGGTAATACGGGAAGTTTCCGAAGATCGCGTCGTTAATTATCCCCCTAGTTCTCCTGATTTAAATCTCCGTGATTATTCCTGTGGGGGGGGGGGGAATGCTGAAGAGAAACGTGTATGTGAACGACCCTCATACAAGAGAAGAACTTCAATAGAACATTACACATCGCACGGGCTGAGATTCGCCGAGTAACTGCAAACCTATTGACGAGGTGTCAGGCGTCTTTGACAGTTCTTCTTCTATCTTAATCTATTTACCCTCCAGGGTTGGCTTTTCCCTCGGACTCAGCGAGGGATCCCACCTCTACCGCCTCAAGTGCAGTGTCCTGGAGCTTCAGACTTTGGGTCGGGGGATACAACTGGGGAGAATGACCAGTACCTCGCCCAGGCGGCCTCACCTGCTATGCTGGACAGGGGCCTTGTGGAGGGATGGGAAGATTGGAAGGGATAGACAAGGAAGAGGGAAGGAAGCGGCCGTGGCCTTAAGTGGGGTACCATCCCGGTATTTGCATGGAGGAGAAGTGGGAAACCACGGAAAACCACTTCCAGGATGGCTGAGGTGGGAATCGAACCCACCTCTACTCAGTTGACCTCCCGAGGCTGAGTGGACCCCATTCCAGCCCTCGTACCACTTTTCAAATTTCGTGGCAGAGCCGGGAATTGAACCCGGACCTCCGGGGGTGGCAGCTAATCACGTTTAGACTTCTAGTTTCACTACAAATGGCTTTCTATAAGTGGGAATTGCCGCGATGTAGTGGGGAGGTACAGGGCGAGTTGGCCGTGCGGTTAGGGGCGCGCGGCTGTGAGCTTGCATCCGGAAGATAGTGGGTTCGAATCCCACTGTCGGCAGCCCTGAAGATGGTTTTCCGTGGTTTCTCATTTTCACAAGAGCAAATGCTGGGGCTGTACCTTAGATACGGCCTCGGCCGCTTCCATCCAACTCCTAGACCTTTCCTATCCCATCGTCGCCATAAGACCTGTCTGTGTTGGTGCGACGTAAAGCCACTAGCAAAAAGAAAAAAAGTGGGGAGTTGAAGCGCGCATTATACCGGCTAGCGACGGAGTGTCATTGCGCCAGCCGTGCCGTGCTCTGAGTGATGCTGCGGAGCGAGCTAAAAGAAAAGACCCTGTAGAATCATATGAACAACTGGAGTTACCTTGTACAATCGGAAGCTCGCGTAAAGCTTTTGAAAATTCTGTAAGTGTAATTAGGGAATGGTTCGAGGATGCAGTGATGAGCAATGTGATTGAAAATGTTAACTTGGTCTGTTGGAATTAATATTCAACCTTGAGCCAATTCCTTAGGTGACAACAGCTGCGTATATGGTCAACAAATTACTAGTGTTTTCTTATTTATTTCCCTTATTTCCTTATATTTTCATGTAGTATGTCATATTTTGCTATGCCAATAAACAATAAAAAATCATCTCCAGTATTTTGTCCGGCTCCGTGGCTAAATGGTTAGCGTGCTGGGTCCTAACCGGCTTGCCGGCGGACTTGAGGGAAATAAAATAGCTCTCGCGGACCAAACACACAACCCCCTGTGGGTGGGGCACGCATACGAAAAATACATCAACAGTATCCTCTGCCTGTCGTAAGAGGCTACTAAAAGGGGCGATCAAGGGATGATCGAATTAGAACCATGAGACTACTTGTAATTAGTACCACCACGCGGGGAACACTATGGGTCGCTTTTACTTGCGCGTGGTACCATTATGTCAGGTACACCGTAGGTTTGTGACTAGTAGCGAGAATGTGTAAATCAGGGTGGGTTTTACAATAACTGTGATTAGTACCACTCTACGAGCGACACCATGGGTCTGATGATGATGATGATGAGGATGCTTGTTGTTTAAAGGGGCTTAACCTCGAAGGTCATTGTCCCCTACCATGAGGCTGCCTTGCCTATGATTAGTACCCACTATGTGAGGAACACCACGGGATAGTACGAGTCTCTGTGATTAGTACACCTATGTGAGGTATACCATAGGTTTGCATTGCCTCTAAATGGCCCCGCAATGTGAGAAACACCATAGGTCTGTGTTACATGTACGCATTACGTTACCTGTGAGTAGTACCATAATGTGTGGAATACCGCGAGTCTATGCTACTTTTGATTAGTACCGCAACATGACAAATACAATAAGTACCATTATGTAGGGCCGATGACCTGGATTTTGGACCCCTTTGGACTACAAGCATCATCGATTCAGGATTGTGCTTTAGAAGTCCCCAACGCCCCACACCGCTGGCTGCGCAGTAGCGTGTGACTGGGGAAGACCTGTCCATGCGCGTACCGCCATGTTGCGGGCGCTCCTCAGCTTGACGCGGAGATCGTATGGAATACGTGCTTTAACTTAAATTTCGCACACATGAAAACATCCACCCTACAAAATTAATGACAGCCTACACCGACTACCGTGTACACACGCAATAAATATACGTAGTATGAAGACTGTGGTAATATTAAAATATATTTCTGTATAAAAACTGAACAATCTACACAAATCCTTTGGATAGCCCATAGGTGGCGCACCTAAAAAAAACTTTAGCAGACAATAAGAAGACTGAAAAATACACTACTACAAAAATACACTAGCAGTACCTCGAAAATTATCACGTCGCTCACTTTAATACTGTATAAGGGTCATGTTTGTAACTAATTTGTTCGAACATTGTACGTATCGCAAGAAGGCCAAAGAACGAGGATCACGTGACAATCTGCCTCTTGAGAAACCTAGACTTTACAATTTAGCTTTATTGAAAATAAAAAGACATATTCAAAAAGCAGTCTACAACTTAAGAATGATTACATATCGTGAGATAAAAATTGCCTGTCTCTCAGCAGACTGCAGAACACATAAATATTTACAAACTTCTGTACTGATAACAATAATCTTCAATATAAACAAAAAAGGAAACCTGTGAAATAAAATCTTTCTATGAAAGGTAACATAGCTTACGATTCCTCTCTGATAAGTCATTAGGCCTACACCAAATTTTACTCAATTCTCTGAACACATTGTTTAAAAAGTACATGACTGAAGAAATCATTCTAAAACAATCAGATACATGTTTTATCATTTCCTGAATATGAAATGCCGGCTCTGCAGTGTAGGGGTAGCGTGTCTACTTCTTACCCGGAGACCCCGGGTTCAGTCCCCGGCCAGGTCAGAGATTTGTACCTGGATCTGAGTGCTGGTTCAAGATCCGCTCAGCCTACATGGTTACAATTGCGGAGCTATCTGACGGTGAGATAACGGCCGAAAGGATTCGCCGTGCTGACCACATGACACCTCGTAATCTGCAGGCCTTCAGGCTGAGCAGTGGTCCCTTGGTAGGCCATGGCCTTTCGGGCCTGTTGTACCATTTGATTTGGTTTGGTTTGGATATGAAATAACGTGACTGGATGAGCAGAAGTTAAGTTATCATTATGGTGTGATTTGGATTTAGGTAAATGCTGCCTGACATTTGTTACACTAGTGCTAGTCTTCTATTGTGTATTTCTTAAAATGAATGGATGTCTAGGGTTAGTTTGAGTTTCTCTGTGTGGTTTAGGCTTAAGTTGTATTTTTACCAATTTGCTTTACGTCGCACCGACACAGATAGGTCTTATCGCGACGATGGGATAGGAAAGGCCTAGGAATGAGAAGGAAGAGCCCGTGGCGTCAATTAAAGTCAGCACCAGCATTTGCTAGGTGTGAAAATGGGAAACCAAAAATTGAAAGTTCGTTATAATTTTTCCCTAATATGAGCACCATGATTTACACCAGAATGAAAATAGATGAAACTGAAAGTAAAGCACTTGCGAACAAAAATATTAATATCATAGTGGACAGTTATTTTGATTAGCGTGTTATACTGCAGACTAGGATTGACAAGATTGTAATGAGCTTTATTTAGATTTTATAGCCTATTGTCAGATCTTTCTGTAATAGTGTATTAAAATTTGTATTCTTTTATTATAAAGCAAATGGGAAAAATTGGAGAAATGAAGACATATGATACTAATAAATCATTTTTCAGATAATTGATAATTTGAAGAAATATCTTACCCTAATATTAAAAGGTTTTATCAAGTTGTATTAATCATATTTTACCGATTCTAGGCCTAGGTTTATCAAATTTGTAATACCGCAACACAGTTTGTGTAAAAAATATGCAGCCTTTTTCAGAACAGCTGTTTAGTTCTAAAACATTATCTCCGATGAATTGGAAAAAGGCAAACAAAAACAAGAAGAAGCCTAAATATTCTAAATGTCATGTCCATGCGTTCTCTGAATCAACCACCATATACCCTGTTTAGTTCTCGATTAGGCCCTATGGTAAATTAAAGTTATTTTATAGCAGTTCTATTTCTACTCACATGTGAAAAAAAATACCAGATCCCTTCCGATAGCAACCTGTACAAATGAAGGCTGCACACGAATTCACCCTCGTGAATATCTTTCCATTTTACAGGTGAGGCCTAACTTTAGGCCTAATATTGCCGAAACTACTGTAATGTATCAGCTCCCACATTCCTTGAAAATATTTGACAATATATTATCACTCCGTCACATATAATACTAAAACAGATCCACTAACATGCATGATTCATATCAAATCGAAAACATGCAAGGGTCTGTAAACATTACCACGTGCTAGCCATGAATCGAAGCTGAAGCGCCCGCAACATGGCGATGCGCGGAAGTGTTCAATATTCCGCATAGCACCAGCGCGCTCTGTGAGTCTAGATAAGTAATATTAAAGTCTTTGGAAGTCCCTAGGTCAGCAATACTATTGTTTAACGCTAGTTTCTGTGAATGTGGGGCATTGCGGGTCGGATCTACTGATTGTTTTAAATGTATATCCATCCATTCATTCTTCGTCATCATGTTTTGAATTCTGGTCAGTGGATGATTTTGGACTTTTAAATTTTCATTACATTTCGTCTCATTTCGTACCACTAGGGGCCTACGACCTAGATGTTAGGGCCCTTTAAACAACAAGCATCATCATCATCCTCATCACGACACGCAGGTCGCCTACAGGCTTAAAATCAAAAGACCTGCATCTGGCGAGCCGAACTTGTCCACGGACACTCCGGCACTAAAAGCCATACGCCATTTCATTTCCAATAATTTTGTATTACTTGGATTTACATTTTGAGGGGATTTTCTCATCTCGTCCGTTAACTGAGTTCTTAATACGAGAAGTGAACGTGACTTTTCTTGTTTATTTGTGTGCTACATGAATTGAATACTTTACGTAGGCTGTATAGCTTAGTTTGGTAGCCATTTGAATAATTCAGTTTTTCGTAGTATGCAGAAGTATATAAAGGTCTCTAAGACATGGCCTGGTACGCATGTTCTCGAAATACGACTCGGATAACCGAGAGCTAAAGACCTTAGCCGATGCCGAAGTGTCAAAATACCAGTATGTAGAATTTGTTTAACGTGCTGCAAGGTAGCGACACTGACTGGTACGTTTTAATACTCTCAAGGGCCAGCAACCTCAGTTGGAATGAATCGCACTATCCTCGAAACAGGAGGACTACAACTAACCGACTGCGCCAATGAGGTCTGAAGTTAATTATAAAGACTTAATATCTTACGTTGTGCAATATCAAGCAGTCCACTGGCAAGGAGCTGTTTGGGTTGTACAAGACAGATTTGAGGAAAACTTGGGGGAATGATCCATTGTCATGTCCTAAATTTAAGCTGGGCCGTTCGGAGCAGTTAGCTGATGATATCGAAGAATTACTTTGAGAATGCACTGTAGAAAAATTTACATAAAACACTTGATACTGACAATGAGATTTTGACAGCACAAAAGGAATTTCATGTTCTAAAAACGTAATTTTTTTAATTGACATTTTTGGCATTTGGTCCGTAAGACCATGCTGCCAGCTCTGTACATTTAGAAAACAGGAAGGTCAAAGGTCAACATCTTTACCACTTGGGACCATTCATGGCATTGGGACTAACTGGTGATAGAAAGCCACGGTACAGGAACTTGGGGTGGAGGGGGACATTTTAAATACAGACTATAGAACAAATGTATCACAATGTTAAATTGGCTTCACCGTCCTCGGACACTCCCGGCACTAAAAGCCATACGCCATTTCATTTCATTGGCTTCACTGAAAAATTTGGCTATTGCTTGATATATACGGATGTCATAGCTGCTGAACAACGACGAAACGGAAGTGGGAAGTGGAACTTTGTGTTTTACAAGCGTTTGATATAAATTGGTTACCTGTGGTTTGTATGTAGTGCATCTTAAAATTGTATGGTTGAGGTCTGTTTCTTGATTTGGGTCAGAGGGACACTTCGGGGAGTCTATAACTTTCAGTCTGAACAGATGACTGAGGTAAGATGCATGTCCAAGTCTCATTAAAATTGTATGGTTGAGGTCTGTTTCTTGATTGGGGTCAGAGGGACACTTCGGGGAGTCTATAACTTTCAGTCTGAACAGATGACTCGGGTAAGATGCATGTCCAAGCCTCATTCTGATAATGGACGTGATATGGCTGCGAGTTAGAGATAGTGGATTGAACCATGGTTTCTGTGGGCTGTGTGTCTGGAGAGCGGCGTAATGCTTGCCTTGATGAGTTGAGTTGTTGCCCAGTGATTTGACCATTCTTCGTAAGCCTGTTCCTTGATATAGCGTTGGAAGTCCGTGTATGGTAGGGGTAGTGCTTGGAACTGGTCTTCTATAACGCTCTGCTTTGCCTACAAACGTATATTACTAACACGTACAGAATATTTCAAGATATTAACGTTTCACTACTTCTGCATGGTTTATAATGGTAACTAAATTATTATGCGTTATTAAACATTCGTGATCTATATATGAAAGTGCTTATTATTAACATAAAGTCTTATCAACGCAAAAGAAGTGACTTCTGAATATCTGTTCAGAGTCATTCATTTCGTGTTCATGCTTTGGACAGCCTGTGTAAGAACGAAAGTTGTGCAGTGATGTTCTGATATCGTATTTGGTCATCCTTCCAAGTTATTGTACAGACTCCTTATGCACTTGTTTCTCATTATTTCCAATTTCACTAATGTACCTAATTCGTAATTTGTTATTCAACTTTAGCTGCCTGAGAATACTTTATAGCTATCTTTCGAGTAGGAATATATAAAACATCCTGATAGAGAAAACTGAATGTGTTCGAAACATCGGCAATATGTGTGCAAAGAGCGGCGACTTGGTCCAATGCGAACGAAGATTGTACTGGTAATTCAACTGTGGATGGAAGCTTCAACTCTTAACTTTTACAGGCTTTGCCGAAACACCGTTACAGAGCTAATCAATTTGCGAAATAGGACGTTTTTAGAGCTAAGAATGGACGAGAAATTCTTTATGGAAGTAAGAAATTAGTAATTGAGCCTCAAATATTTCCCAAGATTATTTACTTCTGGTGTAGGAGGAAAGAAGATAGTAATATTAAGCTCTCCATTCCATAACAATAAATTATTGTAGTTTTAATATATTCAGTTCCTTTTTGTTTCACCCAACAGCTATAACTCAAGGACACGTTCCTTGCGCGTTATTTATCTGCATGTTATGGCAGCCGAGCATTTCTATTTGTTTTTTTTTGTCACACTGACACAGACAAGTCTTACGACAACGATCAACGATGATATAGGTGAAGACTAAGATTTGGACGAAAGTGACCATTGCCTCAATTAAGGCACAGCCGCACCATTTTCCCGATGACATAGGGGTTCGAACCCATTATCTTCCTAATATAAGTTCAGAGCTACGTGACCCAAAGGATGTAGTCAGTGTACCTAAATGTGGCCGAGAAACTGGCTAGAGTGGGAAAAACCGATTATAAAGCAATCTCAGCAATACTACGGGTGTTTTGAAAAGTGCCGATGTATTACACAGGAGTAAGAATGTCGCTGTCGAGAAGATGTTACTGGGTAGAAGTATTTCTAACATTTACTCAAGGGACAAGCTTCACAAGTTCACCAACTATGGTTTAATCTCTTGACAGGTGCACCTCTCTGTGTGACAATATCAGACTTGCAGTACTTTATTCAGCTGTTCATACCAGAAATTCGACGGTTATACATAACACGTACCACTAGATCAACTAGACCAAGACAATTGAAATGAATGAATAACCTTTGGTTTTTCGGAAACTACATCTATTTTTGTACAGCACAAGCGTTAATGTAAGGGTGGTATTGGTTTGTGTTAGATATTCTAGCTACTAGATTGTGAGGTGTAAAATGAGTTCATCCCTCATACATGACTACAAGACTGTTAATATAGTGCTTGGCAGCGAATTCCTGTACAGGGAATTGAATAGTCCAACTTTCATAACCCGCACGAATTAATTGAACATTATTCTAATGACAACCCAGTTAATAAAACTTAAATGGTATATTAATACATGTGACAGATACATACCTAAACAAATAAATAATGAATGAACCTGAAATTTTTTTTTCTAGGGGCTTTACGTCGCACCGACACAGATAGGCCTTATGGCGACGATGGGATAGGAAAGGCCTAGGAGTTGGAAGGAAGCGGCCGTGGCCTTAATTAAGGTACAGCCCCAGCATTTGCCTGGTGTGAAAATGGGAAACCACGGAAAACCATCTTCAGGGCTGCCGATAGTGGGATTCGAACCTACTATCTCCCGGATGCAAGCTCACAGCCGCGTGCCTCTACGCGCACGACCAACTCGCCCGGTACCTGAAAATTAAATCAATGGACACGTGTAAGCGAATCAAGATGTATATTGAAAGACACGAACGTCGAACAACGTAAATCTATATAAATAAAATTGTTCGTGTCTGTTTGTCAGTCTGTTGGTCTGTCTGTTTGTCTGTTCCACCATAACGTCGAAACGGCTGGATAGATCTCAACCAAACTTCATATTTAGAGTATACTCATCCCGGGGAAGGTTTTGATATGCATATCATTTTAAAATCTTTGAATACACGGGGGGTTTATAGGAAAACCAGAATGGTTTTTCCACCATCACGTCGAAAAGGCTGGATAGATCTCAACCAAACTTCATATTTAGAGTATACTCCTCCCAGGGAAGGTTTCGATATGCATATCATTTTAAAATCTTTGAATACACGGGGGGTTTATAGGAAAACCAGAATGGTTTTTCCACCATCACGTCGAAACGGCTGGATAGATCTCAACCAAATTTCATATTTAGAGTATACTCATCCCGGGGAAGGTTTCGATATGCATATCATTTTAAAAACTTTGAATACACGGGGGGTTTATAGGAAAACCAGAATGGATTTTCCACCATCACGTCGATACGGCTGGATAGATTTCAACCAAACTTCATATTTAGAGTATACTCCTCCCGGGAAGGTTTCGATATGCATATCATTTTAAAATCTTTGAATACACGGGAGGTTTCCAGGAAAACCAGAATGGTTTTCCACCATCACGTCAAAACGGCTGGAAAGATCTCAACTAAATTTCATATTTAGAGTATACTCATCCCGTGGAAGGTTTCGATATGCATATCATTCTAAAATCTTTGAATAGACGGGGGTTTATAGGAAAACCAGAATGGTTTTTCCACCATCACGTCGAAACGGCTCGATAGATCTCAACTAAACTTCATATTTAGAGTATACTCCTCCCGGGGAAGGTTTCGATATGCATATCATTTTAAAATCTTTGAATACACGGGGGGTTTTCCACCATCACGTCGAAACGGCTCGATAGATCTCAACTAAACTTCATATTTAGAGTATACTCCTCCCGGGGAAGGTTTCGATATGCATATCATTTTAAAATCTTTGAATACACGGGGGGTTTATAGGAAAACCACAATGGTTTTTCGACCATCACGTCGAAACGGCTGGATAGATCTCAAACAAATTTCATATTTAGAGTATACTCATCCCGGGGAAGGTTTCGATATGCATATCATTTTAAAAACTTTGAATACACGGGGGGTTTATAGGAAAACCAGAATGGATTTTCCACCATCACGTCGATACGGCTGGATAGATTTCAACCAAACTTCATATTTAGAGTATACTCCTCCCGGGAAGGTTTCGATATGCATATCATTTTAAAATCTTTGAATACACGGGAGGTTTCCAGGAAAACCAGAATGGTTTTCCACCATCACGTCAAAACGGCTGGAAAGATCTCAACTAAATTTCATATTTAGAGTATACTCATCCCGTGGAAGGTTTCGATATGCATATCATTTTAAAATCTTTGAATAGACGGGGGTTTATAGGAAAACCAGAATGGTTTTTCCACCATCACGTCGAAACGGCTCGATAGATCTCAACTAAACTTCATATTTAGAGTATACTCCTCCCGGGGAAGGTTTCGATATGCATATCATTTTAAAATCTTTGAATACACGGGGGGTTTATAGGAAAACCAGAATGGGTTTTCCACCATCACGTCGAAACGGCTCGATAGATCTCAACTAAACTTCATATTTAGAGTATACTCCTCCCGCGGAAGGTTTCGATATGCATATCATTTTAAAATCTTTGAATACACGGGGGGTTTATAGGAAAACCACAATGGTTTTTCGACCATCACGTCGAAACGGCTGGATAGATCTCAAACAAATTTCATATTTAGAGTATACTCATCCCGGGGAAGGTTTCGATATGCATACCATTTTAAAATCTTTGAATACACGGGGGGTTTATAGGAAAACCAGAATGGTTTTTCCACCATCACGTCGAAACGGCTGGATAGATCTCAACCAAATTTCATATTTAGAGTATACTCATCCCGGGGAAGGTTTCGATATGCATATCATTTTAATATCTTTGAATAGACGGGGGTTTATAGGAAAACCAGAATGGTTTTTCCACCATCACGTCGAAACGGCTCGATAGATCTCAACTAAACTTCATATTTAGAGTATACTCCTCCCGGGGAAGGTTTTGATATGCATATCATTTTAAAATCTTTATAGGAAAACCAGAATGTTTTTTCGACCATCACGTCGAAACGGCTGGATAGATCTCAAACAAATTTCATATTTAGAGTATACTCATCCCGGGGAAGGTTTCGATATGCATACCATTTTAAAATCTTTGAATACACGGGGGGTTTATAGGAAAACCAGAATGGTTTTTCCACCATCACGTCGAAACGGCTGGATAGATCTCAACCAAATTTCATATTTAGAGTATACTCATCCCGGGGAAGGTTTCGATATGCATATCATTTTAATATCTTTGAATAGACGGGGGTTTATAGGAAAACCAGAATGGTTTTTCCACCATCACTTCGAAACGGCTCGATAGATCTCAACTAAACTGCATATTTAGAGTATACTACTCCCGGGGAAGGTTTCGATATGCATATCATTTTAAAATCTTTGAATACACGGGGGGTTTATAGGAAAACCAGAATGGTTTTTCCACCATCACGTCGAAACGGCTAGATAGATCTCAACCAAACTTCACATTTAGAGTATATTCCTCCCGGGGAAGGTTTCGATATGCATGTCATTTTAGAAACTTTGAATACACGGGGGGTTTATAGGAAAACCAGAATGGTTTTTCCACGATCACGTCGAAACGGCTGGATAGATCTCAACCAAATTTCATATTTAGAGTATACTCATCCCGGGGAAGGTTTCGATATGCATATCATTTTAAAATCTTTGAATAGTCGGGGGTATATAGGAAAACCAGAATGGTTTTTCCACCATCACGTCGAAACGGCTGGATAGATCTCAACTAAACTTCATATTTGGAGTATACTCATCCCGGGGAATTTTTCGATATGCATATCATTTTATAATCTTTGAATAGACGGCGGTTTATAGGAAAACCAGAATGGTTTTCCTCCATTTTCTCTTATACTATTGATTTTCTGTAAGCTTCGTTTACCGTACGTGAAACGTCTCTTCATTATAAACAACTTTCGTTATGTTCATAATTTACCTTACTCTTTACATGACGGAGAAATTTACAATTTACAATTGAGTGACCGACAGACCGACAACGAACCTACAGGTTACCATGGCAACGTCTCTGACTGCATGCCAGCAGGGAAGTAACGTATTGCCATTTTGCTCATCATGCTTTTAAATTCGTGGTTGTTCCTTAGACAGAAGGCAAGAGAGACGTCAATCGGCCTATCTGCGGGATATTGGCGGAATATCGTTGGATGTTATAACCGCCTTCGAATAGATTAAGTAATAACACCATTAGTCATCTTCTTATTATTTGTTTACCTAGGAATCAATGGACCCAAATTTCTCCTCTGTTACCGCTTTATTATATCCATAACTCACACTAGCATAATTTATTGAGGGGCATTTGATTTTTCTATACATTAACTTGGCATTTACATATTTGTCGTTATCCGGCTGTCCTCAGTTATAATCCATTTTCTATTACTTTCAACTCTCTTAACTGTATTATTTTCTTCCTTAATTACGCCGTATGTACGCGAGTGCTACAAACTACTGGATGTATTTCCACCAATACTCATATTTAGAATACACCTGTCCTTGATAGGTTTTAGGGCAAATATTGTTTCTAAATCCCTGAACTAACTGGGGGTTTATACGAAACCGAAACAGTGATTTTGCACCTCCACAAAATATACACAACCAACGTTAATTTAAATCTACCTGCCTTGGTAGAAATTAATTTCTAAACCTTTTTTCTCATGTGCATCATTTCAATACGAGGATTAATAAGGGAGATATCATTAACGGACCGTTTTTTTGTACAAGTCCCATCGGACTTAACTCACGAGCGGGTGCGTGTAAAGCGTATTCCTTACAACTTGAAAACTACTGAAGACATTCGAACCAAAATTCATATTTAGCATCCACCTGTCCAAAGGTAGGTTTTAAACGTAAATAACATTTCATGTTCCGGAATGGACTGGCGGTTTATAGGGAACCGAAATGGTGATTTTACTCTTCCACAATATATACAGAACAAGACCAAGCTGACTGGAAATCGACCAAACGTGATGGAATTCCACCTCTAAACCGTTTTTTCATGTGCATTTTTTCGTCAGGAGGATTAATAAGGGAGATATCATGAATGGTCAGTTTTGCAGGTTAAGTCCAGCGGACATAGCCAAAAAGGTGTTTTACATGGAGCAGATTCCTTATCTATATAAATCAAATCGTAACGACTGTGTGCCTCTAAACTGACTATTTTGGCGAAATTTTCGTACAGCTTTCCGTTTAAGGGGTAATAATGACCATCTGCATAATTTTTGGTTTAGTTTCCTGAAAGTCCTCATTTTTACCCGCCTCGCCCAAAATCCAGATTGGCGGCATAATCTGCCAGAAGAAAAAGAAGATAATTGAAATTTGACAAAATTATACGTTTTAGCCTGTAACGAACGGAAAACATCCTAGATCATTAAATTTTTCACTTTTTATCCCCGAAGAATATCGAAATATGCAGGCAATTTTAATGATGGTGCAGACCTTCGGAAATTCCTATCACATAACAGATTGCACAATCTCCGTGCAATTTGGAATGATCTACAACCTTGGTCTTATGTCTTTTTGCCGTATCTGTATCCCTTTTACGTTTGATTTTTCTCTATTAATGGATGTTAAGTCAATTTGGAATTTTCACATGCATATTGCATACCTTCGATTACTTATTTGAAATACAGAATCATCAAACTCTTCACGAAAATTGGCCCGCCCAGTAGCCATATATGAGCCAAATGCTATGTATGTAGCTGTCACATAATTATCCGAAAATTAATGTAATGTGAGATAATCTTACAAGAACGTTACCCTGTTCCACGTTTCTAACTCAGTCTGACCCAAGAATAGATGACATATCATAGGACCAGCCATTTAGGCCACTAAATCCGGCGTGTCTTATGGTATAATCCTTTGTCGATATGACGTACGTTTAGTAGCAGTTAATCTGTACATGAAGGTCTTCAATATTGTAAACACGCATATACTTTCGTATGTCGATCTATATATATTCACTGATGTCGATTTGTAGTGATCGAGAAAGGGTTGGTCTGCTATTGTAATCAGTACTCCCCACACCGACTTTGACTAGCAGTAGGAAAGGGTTCCTTCTCCAACTCCTGTGTAAGTGTCATTAGTAAGGAAGGTCTACAATTGTAATGAATAGTTCACTTCTCGATTTGACTTGCAGAAGGCAAGTGAGCATGCAGTTTTGTTTAAAACTCCCCTACCCGATTGTGTTTGGCAGTAGGCAAGGGTGCCCGCCATTATAAAGAAATGTCCTCATCTAAAATGTGACTGGCATTAGGCATAGTGGCCTGCTATTTTGATGGAAACTCACCAACTTGGTGTGACTGGGAGTAAGCTGGCTGGATGTAGGAAAATGGGCCTGCCATTTTAACGAAAACTCCCCAAATCGATTCTGTCCACATAGTAGGCAATGGGGCCTGCAATTATAATGTAAACTTCCCAACTCGATTGTGAATGGCAGTAGGCAAGTGAGCCTGCCGTTATATCACAAATCCATAACAAACACTTTACATTGGAAACAACGTACGGGGACGTCTCCATGCTCTTTCTCGGATAACGCTAAGAGACATGCAATTTTAAAACAATCTTATTTACTGCATGCACACTATTTACTTCGATATTCGAATACAATGTAGAATACCGTAGCGAAGCACGGGTACATTCGCTAGTCTTCTTATAAATAAAGTTTTTCGTGTCTGTTTGTCTGTCTGTTTGTCTGTTCCACCATCACGTCGAAACGGCTGGATAGATCTCAACCAAACTTCATATTTAGAGTATACTGACCCCGGGGAAGGTTTCGATATGCATATCATTTTAAAATCTTTGAAAAGACGGGGGTTTTATAGGAAAAAGTGTTTTCCTCCATTTTCTCTTATACTATTATAGGCAAAATATCGAATTTGTCGTATAGGGACGAGACAAAGCTCAATTTAATCCTCTTGACGCAAAGAACAAAACTCGGTGAGCCCTACGGGCCCTAAAACCATGTTTTAAGGCCCTAAAACCAACCGTTACGGAGATATTGGCACCACACTACCCCTGCTCTAGGAATCGGATAAAGAAATGAACTGCCGTAACCATGGCAACGTCAGCTCCAGGATTCTAGAGCAGTGAGATTATGCATGTACGTTTGGGCATAGCTGCCAACCAAAATTGGTACAAATAAGACTTAATATCTGGAAAAAATATACTGTTGTGTAAGGCACTCATAGGACTCCTTTGGGCGGGAATGGAAAGGGGGTGAAGTACGAGTGTAAAAATCTTACTATATATAGAAATGGAAGTGTGTGTGTAAATGACACATCTCCAAATAAACCACTGGAGCAATTTCAACCAAACTTGGTACACGTATCACTTACTATCGGGAGACGAGCACTGTTGGGGTTAAGCCATCCCTAGCGCCCTTAAGGGAGAGGGTCAGGGGGGGGGGGTAGTTACAATAATAATCGAGAATAGTGTCGAATTCATAGTTTTCGGGATCGCTGAGTTGAAAAGCAATACTCTAGAATTTTTTAATGTCCAGCCCCCTTTTAGGTGGGGAGCAAAGGGTGGGGGGGGGGGATGAGATATAGAAATAATTAAAAACAGTTTCGAATCCATAGATTTCAGGGTCTCTGAGATGAATAGTATTACTCCGGATTTTTTTGCAAATCCAAGTGGGGAGCGAAGGGGGTGAGATACAAAATTAATGGAAAAACTACATATAAAATGTTATCTCCTTCTTCTTACTATATATAAAAATTGATGTATGTGTGTGCGTGGGTGTGGGTGTGTATATGACACATCTCCTCCTAAACCACTGGAGCAATTTCACCAAACGTGGTACACTTATCAATTAGTATCAGGAGACAAACCGCGTGAGGGTAAGACACCCCTAGCACCCTTATGGGCAAGGGGCGAGGGGGTTGGTATAAAAATAATCTTATAAATAAAGTTGTTCGTTTCTGTTTGTCTGTCTGTCTGTTTGTTTGTTTGTTTGTTTGTTTGTTTGTTTGTTTGTTTGGCTTAAGTGCGGCCAGTATCCAGTCGGCAGCCCTGAAAATGGTTTTCCGTGGTTTCCTATTTTCACACCAGGCAAATGCTGGGGCTGTACCTTAATTAAGGCCACGCCGATTACTTCCAACTCCTATCCCTTCCCTGTCCCATCTTCGCCATAAGACCTATCTGTGTCGGTGCGACGTAAAGCAACTAGCAAAATAAAAAAATATAAAAATGTTTGTTTGTTCCACCAACACGTCGAAAGGGCTGGATAGATCTCAACCAAACTTCATATTTAGAGTATACTCACCCGGGGGAAGGTTTCGATATGCATATCATTTTAAAATCTTTGAAAAGACTGGGGTTTTATAGGAAAACCACAACGATTTTCCTCCATTTTCTCTTATACTATTGATTTTCTGCAAACTCTGTGGACCGTATGTGAAAGGTCTCTTCATCATAAACAACTTTCGTTATGTTCATAATTTACCTTACTCTTCAAATGAGGGAGAAATTTACTATTTTCAGCCGATACCATGCTCGGCATTGAGTGACCGACAGAGCGATAACGAATATATGGGTTACCATGGCAACGTCTCTGACTGCTTGCCAGCAGGGAAGTAACGTATTGCCATTTTCCTCATCATTCCTTTAAATTCGTGGTTGTTCCTTGGGTAGAAATCAAGAGAGTCGTCAATCGGCCATTCTGCGGGATATTGGCGGAATATCATTGGAGGTTATAACCGTCCTCGAATAGCTTAAGTAATAACACAAATATTCATCTTCTTATCTGATTACCTAAGAATCCCTGCGCCTAAATTTCTCTCCGATTACCGCTTTCTTATATCCATAACTCACACCGGCATAATTTATTGAGGAGCATTTGATTTTTCAATACATTAACTTGGTATTTATATATTTGTCGTCACCCGGATGTCCTCAGTTATAATCCATTTTCTATTAATTTCAACTTACTAAACTGTATTATTTTCTTCCTTAATTACCACGTATGTATGCGAGTGCTAATCCCGAATGCTGTACACTCTTTCCTTTGAGGAAATATTCTAAGCTATGCAAATGTATAACTTTTGGCCCAGGAAAATTGCGAAATATGGAAGCAATTTTAACGGCGGTGCAGACCTTCGTTTCGGGGTAATTGGTGGCTAATCAGTAAGTCGTATCACAAGTCACAAAGCAAATGGCGTCCTATGACTTTTCGTCGTATTTCTATCCCTAATGCATTAAATACAAGTTGATTTTGTACTTTTACACGTATATGTTATCATTTGGCACACTTATAGGAAAGGTAGGATCATGACATTCGCCACGCACATTGACATGACCATTGGCAATGTTATAGCCAAATTTTATGATTCTAGCTGTCACATGAGAATCAAAAATATAAAATAGCATCCAAAAACTGTACAAGATTTCACCCCATTCAATGAGTCTAACTCAATCTAACCAATGAATATAGGAGATACGAGAAGATGTCATAGGACCAACCATGTAGAGCACTGAAAGGGGCGTCTGATGGTGAAGTCCGTTTGTAGATACGTCGTACAGTTACAAAGCAGTAACTATCGAAATAAAGGTCTGCACTTCTAGAGTGTGTCTGTACATTGACAATTTTGGCGAAATTTCCGTACAGTTATCCGTTTCAGGTGTAATAATGACCATCTGCATATATTCAGTTTTGGTGTCTGTCTGTTTGTTTGTCTGTTTGTCTATAACTTGGAAACTACTGGATATATTTCCACCAAACTTGATATTTAGAATCCACCTGTCCTTTGGTAGGTTTTAGGGCAAATATTGTTTCTAAATCCCTAAATTGACTGGGGGATTATACGAAACCGAAACCGTCATTTTGCATTCTCACAAAATATAGACAACCAAACTTAATGTAAATTTACCTGCCTTAATGGAAATTCATTTCTAAGCCTTTTTCCTCATGTGCATCATTTCAATACGAAGGATTAATAAGGGAGATATCATTAACGGACCGTTTTCCGGTACAAGTCCCACCGGACTTAACTCAAGAGCGGGTGCGTGTAAAGCGTATGTTTTACAACTTGAAAACTACTGAAGATATTTGAGTCAAACTTTACATTAACATCCACCTGTCAAACGCTACGTGTTAATCGTCAATAACATTTCATGTTCCCGGAATGGACTGGCGGTTTGTAGGGAACCGAAATGGTGATTTTACTCTTACACAATATATACAGTACAAGACCAACCTGACTGGAAATCGACCAAACGTGATGGAATTCCATCTCTAAAACTTTTTTCATGTGCATTTTTTCGACAGGAGGATTAATAAGGGAGATATCATAAACGGTCCGTTTTTCCGGTTAAGTCCAGCGGATATAGCCCACAAGGTGTTGTACGTGGAGCAGGTTCCTTATTTATCTAGGTAAATAAAATCGTAACTACTGTGTGCCTGTACATTGACTATTTTGTCGAAATTTTCGTACAGCTACACGCTTAAGGGGTAATAATGATCATCTGCATATTTTTTGGTTTAGTTTCTTGAAAGTCCTACTTTTTACACTGCTCACCGAAAACCCAGATTGCGGCATAATCTGCCAGTCGAGAAAGAAAACTGAAATTTGGCAAAATTTTACGTTTTAGCCTGTAACGGGCGGAAAACTTCCAAGAGCTTTAAATTTTTCCCTTTCTATCCCGAAGAATATCGAAATATGGAGGCAATTTTAATTATGGTGCAGACCTTCGGGAAGTATTATCACATAACGGATGGCACAATCCCCGTTCAATTTGGAGTGATCTACAACCTTGGTCTTACGACTTTTTGTCGTATTTATAGACTATCCATTTTACGTTAGATTTTTCTCCATTTCTCGATGTTAAGTAAAGTTGTACTTTTCACATACATAATTCATACCTTCCATCACTTAGAGGAAAGATAGAATCATCATACTCTACACGAAAATTGGTCCACCCAGTAGCCATATGTGAGCCAAATGCTATGTATGTAGCTGTCACTTAATTATCCGAAGAGCAATGCAATGTGAGATAATCTTACACAAATTTTACCCTATTCCAAGTTTCTAACTCAATCTGACCCATGAATAGATGAGATATCATAAGACCAGCAATTTAGGCCGCTAAATCCGGCGTCTTATGGTACAATCCTTTCTCGATATGATGTACCGTTTAGAAGCAGTTAATCTGTAAATGAAGGTCTGCAATATTGTAAACAAGCACATACTTTCGTATGTCGAACTCTATATCTTCACTGATGTCGATTTTGTAGCGATCGAGAAAGGGTGTGTCTGCTATTGTAATCAGTACTCCGCACACCGACTATGACTGACAGTAGGAATGGAGTCCTTCTCCAATTCCTGTGTAACTGGCATTAATGAGGCAGGCCTACCATTGTAATGAATAATTCACTTCTCGATTTGACTTTCAGAAGGCAAGGGAGCATGCAGCATACAGTCTTTGGCTGTAGGCAAGCGTTCCTGCAGTTATAAACAGATGTACCCATCTAAAATGTGACTGGCATTAGGCATACTGGCCTGCTATTTTGATGGAAACTCATCAACTTGGTGTGACTGGCAGGAAGCTGGCTGGCAGTTGGAAAAGGGGCCTATCATAATGATAACTGCACAACTCAATTTTGACTGGTTGTAGGGAAGTTTCCTGCCGTTATAATAAAAACTTCTCAATTTGTAATATGTCTGGAAGTAGGAAAGGGGCTGCCATTGTAACGGAAACTCCCCAAATCGATTGTGACCGCGCAGTAGGCAATGGGGCCTGCAATTATAATGTAAACTTCCCAACTCGATTGTGAATGGCAGCAGGCAAGTGAGCCTGTCGGTATCATCACAAATCCGTAATTAGCATTTTACACTGGAAACAACGTATGGGGACCTCTCCATATTGTTTCTCGGATAACGCTAAGAGACATGCTATTTTAAAACAATCTTATTTACTGCATGTACAGCATTTACTTCAATATTCGTATGCAATGCAGAATACCGTAGCGAAGCACGGGTACATTTGCTAGTCTATATAAATAAAATTGTAGGGGGTCCGCTGTCTGTAATTTCTTTTGTTTTGCCAATTTTTCAGATATTTATCCGTTTTAGGTCAACTGAAGACGGAATCGGTGGTTTTTACGTTTCGTGTCTGTTTGTTTGTCTGTTTGTCTGTTTGTCTGTTTGTCTGTTCCACCATCACGTCGAAACGGCTGGATAGATCACAACCAAACTTCATATTTGGAGTATACTCAACCCAGGGAAGGTTTCGATATGCATATCATTTTAAAATCTTTGAATACACGGGGGTTTATAGGAAAATCTGAATGGTTTTTCCACCATCACGTCGAAACGGCTGGATAGATCTCAACTTAACTTCATATTTAGAGTATAATCATCCCGGGGAAGGTTTCGATATGCATATTACTTTAAAATACTTGAATAAACCGGCGGTTTATAGGAAAATCAGAATGTTTTCTCCACCATCACTTCGAAACGGCTGGATAGATCTCAACCAAACTTCAAATTTAGAGTGTACTCATCCCGGGGAAGGTTTCGATATGCATATCATTTTAAAATCTTTGAATAGACGGGGGGTTTATAGGAAAACCGGTATGGTTTTCCTCCATTTTCTCTTATACTATTGATTTTCTGTAAACTTCGTTTACCGTACGTGAAACGTCCCTTCTTTTTTAACAACTTTCGTTATGTTCATAATTTATCTTACTCTTCACATGACGGAGAAATTTACAATTTGCCGCTGGTATCATGCTCTGCATTGAGTGACCGACAGACCGACAACGAACCTACAGGTTACCATGGCAACATCTCTGACTGCATGCCAGCAGGGAAGTAACGTATTGCCATTTTCCTCACCATGCTTTTAAACTCGTGGTTGTTCCTTGGGTAGAAGGCAAGAGAGACGTCAATCGGCCTATCTGCGGGATATTGGCGGAATATCGTTGGATGTTATAACCACCCTCGAATAGATTATGTAATAACACCATTAGTCATCTTCTTATTATTTGTTTACCTAAGAATCACTGGACCTAAATTTCTCCTCTGTTACCGCTTTATTATATCCATAACTCACACTAGCATAATTTATTGAGGGGCATTTGATTTTCCAATACATTCACTTGGCATTTACATATTTGTCGTTATCCGGCTGCCCTCCGTTATAATCCATTTTCTATTACTTTCAACTTTCTTAACTCTATTATTTCTTCCTTAATTACGCCGTATGTACGCGAGTGCTACAAACTACTGGATGTATTTCACCAAGACTCATATTTAGAATACACCTGTCCTTGATAGGTTTTAGGGCAAATATTGTTTCTAAATCCCTGAACTGACGGGGGGTTTATACTGCACCCTGGTGGGGGTGTGATAAGCGTCATGCAATTGTAATTATGATGAATTATTGAGGAGTATATATTTCATTTTCAGAATAAATAGTATCTTGCTGTCAAGTACAGTAAGAACAGGCCAGGCCGAGATGGCAGGTTTCACCATACCACAGAATGTTGTCTCCAGTGAGATTAACAAACACAATGAGGGACAGAATTAGGTTTCTCAGAAAATGTGACAACCAGAAAAGAGAGAGGGTAACTTGTTGCCAAAGTTTTCCTAGCCCCGGGCAGTCTTGGTAGTAGCAACAGCGCAGGGAGCCGGGTGCAAATTTCTGAGAAATGATGGCGAGGTATCTCCATGTAACTCGCGGGAGTTGAGAGCGGGGTTGGCACTGGAAGAAAAAAATATGAGCCTTCCCGGTCACGTGGTTAAGGTGGACCAATGGAAAAATTCACTTGACCAAAGCAAGGCGACAACTTCGTATTGTAAGAAGCACTAGCGAGGCTAACTCCGTGGATTAAACTGATAGAAAGAAGTGAAATATCGATCCAGAATAAAGTGGAATTTAGGAGCCTTACTATACCATAAAACTCATATAAAGTTAATAATTGCGGGAGATTGCATGGTGAAATTCTGAGAATTCATGGACGCTATTCGTTGATTGGCTGAAGGCAAAGGACGCCACAATCGAGCGCGAAATTCCGAGCCTGGATACGGCAGCTAAATTCGCGAATATATCCATTACCAGCGAACGATAATAGTTGAGAATTGGTATAGAGTATTTGAGAACATAATTACATCATTGGATCATATATTTAAGCCACGGGCCGAACCGCAAACTGTCGTATGAAGATATCGGGACTGTGCGTTCCAAGATGACCTCCGTTGAACTCGGAAGAGAGGGGATACAAGTATAAATATGAGGTCGTATACTAGGACTAAAAAGTACTTCTGACAAAGTGTTCGGGCGGATACCACGCCCGTGGTACGTGACTACTTTTGACAGTATGTTCGAGCTGATAGCACGCCAGTGGCGCAAAAGTACTTCTGATATTGTGTTCGAGCGGTCACCACGCCAGTGGTGCGTAAGTACTTCTGATATTGTGTTCGAGCGGTCACCACGCCAGTGGTGCGTAAGTACTTCTGACAAAGTGTTCGAGCCATGATTACGCCAGAGGTGCGTATGTGTACTTACTCGTGGAGTAGGGTTCGAAGTATTATATTGTGACATAGTACAGTGATTCATGACGTGATGTGGCTCATATTACAGTCTTGAGCAGTATACTAGTATGAAGTGTTTCAAATAGACAGGACTCAGTAAAGTATAACTTACGGAGTGTAAGGTTCTACCAACCGATTAGGAAGTGCGTTACATGAGAACGGTCACGAGTGATTATGTCACCTAGTAAACAGTCCATTCTAAACTGATACCTGGTCAGCTACACGAACGTGAGACGGGAAATTCAAGTGCGCGCACGGGCCGTTGTAAAGGGAAGCCCGAGGTATCCCATGTTCCTAGTGTTCGGGAAAGGAATGAAGAATGTATATCTACATTAAGTGGGCTAGATACAAGGCCGAGAGTGTAAAATTTGTGAATAGAATTTAGGGTGGAAATTATTCCAAAGTGCAACAGTTAATTTAATTGTTTTTATTCAAAATGTGTAAAGTTGAAAAGGGTCAAGGATTAATTCTTCAAGCTGGCATGAATACCAGTGGAATGCATTGCTAAAAACCGGAGGGGCTATGGCTTCTCGTCCGGTTTTAGCTGACTACAATGGCAGAGTTGAGTACCTTTTAACATACTTGTATATTGCTATCGTTAGGGGGAGGAAATCATATTATTTTATCATGGTAACTTGATTGTGAAACGAGCCGTTTTCGGCTCGTATAAATTCAAGGATAGATAGACAAAGGGACAAATTAATATGTAGATTAGATCAAGCACTCATCATAATTTTGATTATTAAATAGAGTATAGTAGGGTTGAGTTGTTCATTCAAGTGCTTGAGTTGTTTGCTATGATATGGAGCACGTTTCACGTAAAGATAATGTTAATAATCATTTAGAAGTGCTTCCAAAGTGTTTTTCCGTTATCGGAACATTTATAGATATTAAGGCATGTTG
The DNA here is from genome assembly GCF_040414725.1 of Anabrus simplex. Lineage (NCBI taxonomy): Eukaryota > Metazoa > Arthropoda > Insecta > Orthoptera > Tettigoniidae > Anabrus > Anabrus simplex. Next base: position 925,468,478 of record NC_090266.1, on the reverse strand, counting down.
TTAAGATAATCCAGAGGTAGGATTGCCAAGTGATTTAAATTGTTATGGGACGGAATGAAGTCCATTGATTTGTTTGTAAATATCGCGAAGTTCGCCAGTGGACAATATAAGAGTAATTTGTACAAATGTCGTAGTACATTAAAATTTGGTAATGTGTAAAGGCGTGTTTAATAATAATCTTTGAGAATAAAGGCACGGGCTTAGTTGGATAGTATGATTGCAAATTAAAGTAATTTAAATGTGGAGATCACATGTGCCGTGAATAATTATAATTTGTGCAGTGAATCCGGTTTTAACACCAATTTTTGATTTAACGTTTTTGGATTCCATAATAATCATAAATAAATTTGGTAGAAACGAGATAGGCACTTTTATAATATGGTCACGCTATGTTTGAGATCCAGAGGGATTTGAGCCAAAAGTTGAGATTTGGAGTTTTGTGGGACAGAAATCCGGCCCGAAATGAAAGTGAATTGTACTGATGTTGATGAAGAAATAGATGGATCTTAAGGCCCACATAGAGGTTGTATTTATATACCGGTGTATTGAGTGGCAGAATAGAGTCCACACACCGAGGGTTAATTTGTGAAAATGTTTTTGAAGAGTTCCAATGGATAAATGGAATTCAAAATGGAAAAGGAAGGAATAATTTTACACTTGCAGAGATTGGGGGTATTTGCCCAACTGCGAGGTGTTATGGGATTTGAGAATTGTCTTAGGAGCATATGGTCTCCATGAATTAACGGCAGTACGAAAATAAGGTTGCGGATTCGAACACTAGTATGTCCCGACCGATGTGAATTCGGATCTTGGTGATTTCTGTTTGGGAGAGAACGTATGTGACCAAATTATAAAGATGGGGAATAAAAATAAACATTCTCGAAAGAATAATAATAGTAATAATAATAATAATAATATTCCAAGTAAATCATATCTGGATTGATTAGTGCCAAAATAAATAGGAATTGTAAAAGGGGTTATGCGTTAAACATATTGAGAGTGGACTACCGGGTAACAGGCGAAATAAATTTTTTAAAATTAATAATAATAAATATTTAAAAAATACTTTTTTTGAAGAAGAATTTACTTTTTTTATATTTTGGACATAATAATGATGTTGGGAGTTGAAATGAAAAATTTGAGATTTTAACTAATAATAATAATAATAATAATAATAATAATAATAATAATAATAATAATAATAATAATGAGAATATTTGAAGAAGGAGAAGAAGAATAATCAAAGAAGGTACTTTTATTTATTTCAGAAGAAAATAAAAAAAATTGCGAAAAGTTGAAATATTAGTCCGAGGATGATTACGGGTTACGATAATCGTGATCTACACGAAACATAATAATAATAATAATAATAATAATAATAATAATAATAATAATAATAATAATAATAATAATATTTAATAAAATATTTTTTTATTCTTATTATTTCGGATGATGATGATGGATGATACTAGGGAAGTCAGCTGGCGAATTAACGTAATGATGTCAATTGGTTGTAAATAATAAGTTAAGTTAATATGTGTAAAATGAAGGCAAATCCCTATATCTGGACCATTAGGTTAGAGTCCCTTTGTCGTATTCCTTCAACTAACGATTAGCATATCTTGGTTAGGAACCCGGGGAGAGTTTGTAGTTTCCCGGGCTGGTCTCATCTCAATCAAAGTGGAGGCGATAACATGGTCCATGTGATCGCGCCTACTTAGCCAACAGGTATTTGGTCCATGATCAAATATGGTCATGGTGTTAACGAAGGTAAATCTGATACCTTCAGATATCAACGGTTCCACCACCCAAATGGAAGGGTGGTCAAAAGTGATAAATATTATGTAATCATTTTTCAGGAATAATTTGCCAAATTACCGGCAAATCAAGGGTCAACAGATTTTGATTGTGTGTAAAGTTTAATTTGTTTACTTAAATAAAATGCTCCCTTAGCATTTGCAAAGAAACAGTTCCAGGTTCTTGTTCTTGTAGAATAGTAAACCCTTGGTGACCGTTTAAATATCCGTCCCCATTCCTAGGACGGAGCCTTCATGATTTCCCTTTGATCTGAATATATATAATTTGTGTGTTTTATGATGAGTCTTAAAGATAAAGATTAGAGTGTCCCGTTCAACCCTGTAGTACTGATTGGATGGCGCCCTTATATTTAGTTTGAGATCTTATATCTCAAAATATTTTTTTTATTGAGTATTAGTTGCGATGGATTCGGACCGTAACACTCCCTGAGATAAATGCTGGTTGGGACTCAGGCTTTGAGCGGGTACAATACGAAACCGAAACAGTGATTTTGCACTTCCACAAAATATACACAACCAAACTTAATGGAAATCTACCTACCTTGGTAGAAATTAATTTCTAAACTTTTTTTCTCATGTGCATCATTTCGATACGAGGATTAATAAGGGAGATATCATTAACGGGCCGTTTTTCTGTACAAGTCGCACTTGACTCACGAGCGGGTGCGTGTAAAGCGTATTCCTTACAACTTGAAAACTACTGAAGACATTCGAACCAAAATTTATATTTAGCATCCACCTGTCCAAAGGTAGGTTTTAAACGTAAATAACATTTCATGTTCCGGAATGGACTGGCGGTTTATAGGGAACACAAATGGTGATTTTACTCTTTCACAACATATACAGAACAAGACCAACCTGACTGGAAATCGACCAAACGTGATGGAATTCCACCTCTAAACCTTTTATTTAATGTGCATTTTTTCGTCAGGAGGATTAATAAGGGAGATATCATGAATGGTCACTTTTGCAGGTTAAGTCCAGCGGATATAGCCCAAAAGGTGTTTTACAAGGAGCAGATTCCTTATCTATATAAATCAAATCGTAACGACTGTGTGCCTCTAAACTGACTATTTTGGCGAAATTTTCGTACAGCTTTCTGTTTAAGGGGTAATAATGACCATCTCCATAATTTTTGGTTTAGTTTCCTGAAAGTCCTAATTTTTAATCGCCTCGCCCAAAATCCAGATTGCGGCATAATCTGCCAGAAGAAAAAGAAGATAATTGAAATTTGACAAAATTATACGTTTTAGCCTGTAACGAACGGAAAACATCCTAGATCATTAAATTTTTCACTTTTATCCCCGAAGAATATCGAAATATGCAGGCTATTTTAATGATGGTGCAGACCTTCGGAAATTCCTATCACATAACGGATTGCACAATCTCCGTTCAATTTGGAATGATCTACAACCTTGGTCTTACGACCTTTTGCCGTAGCTGTATCCCTTTTACGTTTGATTTTCCTCTATTAATCGATGTTAACTCAATTTGGAATTTTCACATGCATAATTCATAATTTCAATTATATATATGAAATACAGAATCATCAAACTCTTCACAAAAATTGGCCCACCCAGTAGCCATATGTGAGCCAAATGCTATGTATGTAGCTGTCACATAATTATCCGAAAAGTAATGTAATGTGAGATAATCTTACAAAACCTTTACCCTGTTCCACGTTTCTAACTCAGTCTGACCCAAGAATAGATGACATATCATAGGACCTGCCATTTACGCCACTAAATCCGGCGTGTCTTATGGTATAATCCTTTGTCGATATGACGTACGTTTAGTAGCAGTTAATCTGTAAATGAAGGTCTTCAATATTTTAAACATGCATATACTTTCGTATGTCGATCTATATATATTCACTGATGTCGATTTTTAGCGATCGAGAAAGGGTGGGTCTGATATTGTAATCAGTACTCCCCACACCGACTTTGAGTGGCAGTAGGAAAGGGTCCTTCTCCAACTCCTGTGTAACTGTCATTAGTAAGGAAGGCCTACAATTGTAATGAATAGTTCCCTTCTCGATTTGACTTGCAGAAGGCAAGGAAGCATGCAGTTTTGTTTAAAACTCCCCTACCCGATTGTGTTTGGCAGTATGGAAGGGTGCCCGCCATTATAAGGAAATGTCTTCATCTAAAATGTGACTGGCATTAGGCATAGTGGCCTGCTATTTTGACGGAAACTCACCAACTTGGTGTGACTGGCATTAAGCTGGCTGGCAGTAGGAAAATGGCCTGGCATTATAATGATAACTGCACAACTCAATTTCGAGTGATAGTAGGGTAATTCCCTACCATTATAATATAAATTCCTCAACTGTAATCTGTCTGGAAGTAGGAAAGGGGGGCTGCCATTTTAACGAAAACTCCCCAAATCGATTCTGTCCGCGTAGTAGGCAATGGGGCCTTCGATTATAATGTAAACTTCCCAACTCGATTGTGAATGGCAGTAGGCAAGTGAGCCTGCCGTTATATCACAAATCCGTAACAAACACTTTACATTGGAAATAACGTACGGGGACCTCCCCATGCTCTTTCTCTGATAACGCTAAGAGACATGCAATTTTAAAACAATCTTATTTACTGCATGTACACTATTTACTTCGATATTCGAATACAATGTAGAATACCGTAGCGAAGCACGGGTACATTCCCTAGTTATAGAATAATTGTCAGTGTGGGTAGATGGAGTAATAGAAAAAGGAGACAAGGACTGGTATGCACATCTTCATACAGTCCCATCATTACAGATATTGCCTCATTCTTCATGTATCACAATTCTTTTAGACCCATTTTTGAGAAGAAATAGAACTATTATCTTTGAGAAGATAGCAGTGTATGAATGTGGAGCTTGTTCTAGTCGTTCAGTACTTTCATGATTGTCCTTATCTCCTCCTGTACTGACTGACCTGTCATTATGATCCTATTACATCTTCCTATACTTGTTCCTATCCTCCTATATGCGACTTGATATGTCATTGTATTTTTTTCCATTACTGATGTAAATGCATCGGGTAATACAGGCCTTATCTGTGATGATGCTACAAAATTTCATGGATAATGGAGGACGGAAAATCGATCAGTCTGAGATAAGGAACCGTAGTCCGGAAACGGTCAAGTCAATAGGCAAAATTCAACTCATTTAAGTTCGTTTAGCTGAACAAGTTTCATGACAACAAATGTTCGAAATGGCGTCCCCCTACGTCAATGCACGCATGACAACGTCGCACAAAGTTCTGTCGTACCCGTTCAAATATCCCCAGTGTCGTTTGAACAAAGTCGCAGGCAGCGAGAATTCTTGCCAAGATTTCGGGATTGTCTTTTCTATTGCACTCTCAGCTCAGTGCAGGGAACATACCGATTTCTTTTTGCTAGTGGCTTAACGTCGCACCGACATAGGTAGGTCTTATGGCGACGTTGGCATAGGAAAGGCCTAGGAGTTGGAAGGAAGCGGCCGTAGCCTTAATTAATGTCCAGCCCCAGTATTTTCCGGATGTGAAAATGGGAAACCACGGAAAACCATCTTCAGGGCTGCCGGCAGTGGGATTCGAACCCACTGTCTCCCGGATGCGAGCTCACAGCCACGCGCCTCTAACCGCACGGCCAACTCGCCCGGTCAGGCCAATTTTTGCTTCAACGTTTGACTGCCGGCCGCAGTGGTGTAGTGGATATGGCGTTGGTCTATTAATATCAAGTTAACGGGTTCAAACCCGACTGAGGTCGGTGGCTTATAAGGTTGTTCATAGGTGACAACCCCATGTCGTAGCCTTCCCGCACATTAAAGAACTACTGTGGGACGAAATTCCGTCATCCCGTCGTCTGTTAAGAGCGGATGTTAAACAACTTGGATTATTAATAACTTTTGACTCTAACGTTTCCGGACTACGGTTTCTTATCTCAAATTGATCCATTTGCCGTTCTCCATCATCCATGAAATTTTGTAACATCATCAGCGGTACATCCTGTATAATGTTAAGTTCCAACATCTATTTTTGATTTTGACGCAAATGAAATTTGACTTAATCCTTGGATCAGACTTTCTCATTCAACATGGGGGAATCATCGATTATCCCGCTAATGTGATTACATTTGTCCACGTCGAATCTGTAGAGCTACAGTTGGTTACTTATAATGACCTGAAGAATCCGGAATGTGAGACCCCGGTGGACATAGTAGAAGACAAGATGAGCGAGGCTCCGCCTGTCGAAGAAAGCGTCCACGAAGAGGGGAGACCCGAGGAAGTGGGACCCGTAGAGGACCAGATGGCGTCCATCATCGATGATGAGTTGAACGAGGACCACTACAACTTCACGCTTTACGCCAATGTAGCTGAAAGCCCAGATTACGATGATGATGAAGTAACAAATGCAATCCAAGAGCTTTTCAAGAAGTTTCCAGATGTATTTTCCGAGAAACCTGGAGTCATTAAGGGTTCAAGCACCACTTAGATGTTACTGACACTTCACCTTATAAGAAACGGCCTTATCCGAGACCCACGAAGTACTTGGAAGAAGCTCGGGTCATCATTAAACAGATGGAGAATGATGGAATCATATCAAAATGCGTCACACCCTACATTAATCCTCTGGCTATAGTGAGAAAACCAAATGGTAATCTGCGCATATGCCTCGATGCGAGGGCTTTGAACGATAGGCTTGTGCTAGAATACGACCACCCTCCCCTACTCCGGGATGTAATTAGGAGATTTCATAACATGAGAGTATTTTCTGCTATGGACATGGCTTCTTCATATTTTCACATTTTATTGGATGAAGATAGTCGGAAATTTACCGGATTCATCTTTGATAATGTCACTTATGCCTTTAATTAGACTCCCTTTTGGCATTAAGAACTCTGGTGCAGTTCTTATCAGAGCCTTAGAGGAACAACTCTCCGATGAAGTAAGGCAATCACCACCAGTTATGTGGACGATATTATCATCGCGTCCGAGTCCCTGGAACAACACGTACGAGATGTTCATAAGGTATTGGAGGAATTACAGACCAAGAACTTTAAAATTAACGCCAAGAAAAGTCAGTTTTTCAAAACAGAATTTTTGTTTTTAGGCCATCTTATTGGAGGGAATGGGATCAAGCCCAATCCGGCTAAGATTCAATGTATTCTAGAATTTCCCAAACCCACCAGAATGAAGCACATCAGGCAATTCTTAGGCCTCTGCGAGTTCTTCGCGCAGCATTGCCCTAATTTTACTGAAATGGTAGCACCCCTGCAGCAATTATTGAAGAAGAACAACAGGTGGAAGTGGACTAATGTCTGCGATAAAGCATTTGTGGCGACAAAACAAATATCGAAAGACAGTGTTCAACTGGCCTATCCTAATTATGAGCTACCCTTTTATATTGAATGTGACGCCAGCCGCATAGGGATCGGTGCAGCTCTTTTCCAAATTGATCCAAGGGAACCTGAAGAGTGCATCTTTCTCTCATTCATGAGCCGCAAGTTGAGACCACATGAAAAGGCTTATACGATAACAGAGTTAGAAGCCCTTGCCGTAGTACATTCTCTCATTTACTGGAAGAAGATAATCTTTGGATATCCGGTGATTATTTGTACAGATCATCAAGCACTGACATTTATTCTCAAATCAGACATTACAAGCGAACGGATAACCCGATGGGCGCTGTTTATACAGCAATTTGATATCACTGTCGTTCACAGGCCCGGAAGGAAAAATATCCTAGCCGACGCATTAAGTCGGAATCCGACAGATGAGGTTTCCATCCATGCGATTGAAGTCATGAATGGTGAAGATGAAGAGTTCTTGCGACGACGAAAGTACCTAGCGCAAGCTCAAGGAAGAGATCCTCTAAGCCATGAGCTGATTCGTTTTTTAAAGGATTTATCCCTCAAGACGACGACGACGAGTATCCTCGTATATCTAGGATAGCTCAAAAATTTTGCTACCATGATGGCCTACTTCACAAGTACGTCGACTTCCCTAGAACAACAGATCGTATTTATGCTCCTCCTCGAATAAGGACCGCTATTATATGGCATTGCCGTTCCATTTCTGGACACGCCGGTACGGACAAGGTCCTAAACCTGATTAGAGAAAGGTTTACGTGGGAATACTTACGCCGTGACATCCGTAACACCATTAGGACTTGTGATATTTGTCAAAGGATCAAATCCAATAACAGGCTCCTCCGGGAATACCCACGACATTTAATACCTGAAAAACCTGGCCAGATCTTCGCAATGGACCTATATGGATCTTTGCCCAAGGCGTTACGTGCCAACAGATACATTGTTGTCACCATAGATGTATTTTCTAAATACACTATGTTGCTTCCAATTCAGAAGGCAAACACCGGGAACATTCTCCGCAGGATTCGTCGAAACATCATTCCCGAGATGGGCAAGCCGGAATTTCTGTTAACAGACCATGGAAGTCAGTTTACCTCCATGGAATTCCAAGTTGCACTGGAAGAACTTGAGATAAGGCATATCATGAACTCCATCCGACACCCGGAAGCCAACCCAGCCGAACGGGTTATGCGAGAAATTGCCAGATTCTGTAGATTGTATTGTGGCCAACAGCATTGGAAGTGGGTTGAAGTTCTCCCCATTATGCAAAGGATCGTCAATACCACCATGCATGAGTCTATTCAGGACATCCCTTTGAGAGTACATAAAGGCCTCACTCCTGACAGACCTTGGGATGGAACTTTGCCTGATCAACCTGATGTAGCGGTGAGCCAACAAGCTCGCATTACCAAGGCACTTCGGCAATTACGACATGCTGCTCAAATCCAAGAGAGAAAGTTACGACATCACAAGTTTCGACAACCCTTACAAGTGGGTGACCTGGTATTAATACGCAAGCCTGTAGTTTCGCACCCTGACCAGGGAATTTACGCCAAATTTTGTCCCTTATTTATAGGACCCTTCAGGATACTTACCGCACTAGATAATGGCGCCTACGAAGTAGGAAGGGCAGATAGCGACGTTGAGGGAATCTTCAACTCGGCCAACCTCAAGAAATACTTTACTAGGAGATGAGCGAAAAGAAAATCGCCCAGAAATTTTCTTTTTCCCGAGCAGGGGGGGGGAGATGAAACGGGAATGCCCTACGAGCATTCACGTTTCATTCATTCATTAAGAGGAACTCGCCAACACCCGGCCGTAAGCATTTAAAACTTGCGCCGAGCGCACAGGCATTGTGGAAACTGCAAGCAAGCTCGCGCTGTTCTAGAACACCGGCCAAGGTCAAGCGACGTCACGCAGAAGGTTCTTTCGTGTTTCATAGCATTGCAGCATGAACGAAATGTGATATCAATATTTCCATAACGTCACCTTGCAGGCAGGAATAACGAACGCTGCTAGCCGAAATTTCATGTCAATCGGTGTAAAGATGGCCAAGATATAAAATTTTCTTGGGGCCCACATGTGTAGCCACGCCCACCGACCTTCGGCAATATAAGCGAATCGCCAGCCTGGGGTAAATCAGAGAGTGTGCAGTGTGGGCAGTGTGCAGCTGCAGTGTGCCGTAGGCAGAGAGAGTGAGAGGAGTCGGCAGTAAGCCGTGAGTTCAGTGTGTGTGTGCAAGTAAGCACGTCGCGATATAATTCGTCACTCGGTCCGGCTGTGTACTTGAGTTCGGAAACGTTAGTGTTGGAAGCCTTCTCCGTGGGCTTGAACTTTGTGCATGAACAAAAACGTAATTTCGTTTTTATCAGTCTGTACGACTGGGCGATTATATTTCGTTTGTGGACTATGAATGTTTCGAGCATAAACTGTGCCAACCTGGATTTCATTTAAAGACTGTGTTTCTAGCATAAACTGTGCCAACCTTGATTTCATTTAAAGACTGTGTGAAAACAGCGATAACGTTTCTAACATAAAACTGTGCCAGCCTTCATTTCATTTAAAGACTGTGTCTATCCATTGAACTGTGTTCGTAATAGAACTGTGCCAGCCTTCATTTCATTTAAAAACCTTGTCCATCCATTTTTCGGAACTGTGTTCGTAATAAAACTGTGCCAACATTCCCTCTTAAAAAAAGTATTAACTTGCGGAATACGGTATCGTCATTTCTTTCCGAGGGACCATGCCAATTCCCATTATAACCTGTTCCGAATCACGTATGATCTTAAGTGCCAGTGATAATCTTCTGAAAATTACGACGTAACAGAACTTGGACTGTCGTTTATTTCAACAAGTGTGTGAATATTGTGCTTATGGTGTACAGTGCAGAGACTGTACCCGGTGAATTTAATTTTCTTTGTGAAGTGCTTAATCACTGCACCTCGGAAGGTCCTAGATTGTTTTCGTTTGTTTATTATTCCAAATACGATAATTCCTTCCATCTTATTCTCATGGAACTGTGACTCTGACTTTATCCTTGCTGCTAAAGTGCGTTCAACATCATTGACTGTGGGAACTATTTCGGTGTGCTTCGCCTTAGAGAGGTGTCACACCAGAGTCCCATGACGTCCGATGCGGAAGCTCCACATTTCCCCGTTCCTGCCTCAGGTTCGAGTCGCCATCAACACTAATACAGAGAAAACACCAACGACGGAAGACAACGCCAACGCCGACCGCAAGACGACGCAGACGCCGCAGGACGACGTCCCTTCCACGCCTTCAAGGACAACTCCACGATTCAGCTGTAAAAGGTGACATAATTCTTTGCATATCTATTGAATAAACTGAAGGATCCACTTAATCGTAACATTTTTTTCACTACCCTTCTCTCTCACTCTCTTAGCATGGGCCGTATACGCCTTGTCGTTTCTCATGCTCTCCGATAAACTGAAGTACGGGCGTTCCTGTTTCAATATTTTCATATTATACATAACCTAATGAGGAAAAATGCGCTATAGGCTTGTGCTTGGATTTTTTTGCTAGTTGCTTTACGTCGCACCGACACAGATAAGTCATATGGCGGCGATGGGATAGGAAAGGCCTAGGAGTTGGAAGGAAGCAGCCATGGCCTCAATTAAGGTACAGCTGGTGTGAAAATGGGAAGCCATCTTCAGGGCTGCCGACAGTGGAATTCGAACCACTATCTCCCGGATGAAAGGTCATAGCCGCGTGCCCCTGACTGCACGGCCGACAACTCGTCCGGAGTGCTTGGAATTAAAGGAAATAACACTGTCATTTTAAACTTGTAACCGAGCGGAGTGTTAACGCGCGTCGGCTATGGATTCAAGCCCTGCATTTGGGAGACTAGTGGGTTCGAACCTCACCATCGGCTGTCCTGAGAATGGTTTTCTCTGGTTTCCCATTTTCACTTCCACGAAAATACCGGGGTAGTTCCTACGCATAGGCTACAGCCTATTCCTTCCACCTCCTTACACAGTTTTCTTCACCATTATTCATTCCGTCTTCATTAGCTCCTCAAATAAGTTTGGCATCAGAAAGGGCAACCAGAGGCACAAAAATACCGTATAAATTAATCTCCACTCATCGCCGACCCCGTATCAGGAAACGGGAACACATTAAACTTATGATGAATACTCATATAAATTACGTTAGTATGCAAACTGTATTCAATAATAATGCTATTTCGTTATTACAGTCTCGAGTGTAGGTCTTCCTACTACCTACCGAACGTAAGGCAGCGATGAAAAAATTACATTCCCTCCAAACATCATTGATACTCATGAGGTACATTCGTGGGCCGATGACCTTCGATGTTATGCCGCTTAAAACAACAAGCATCAACAAGCAAGCATAAGGTACATTCTTGAATATACTGTACATAAACACACATATCCTACTATGTGATTTCGAAATTACCTTGGTGCTGAAGCCTATTCATTTTAAGAAATTAAGACGTCTCTGGTCGTCATTCCTTCGCGTTTATGAGTGTGGGTGTTAACTGTGATGTCTGTAGGAGGGCGTGAAACATGTGATTATACGAACAAGAACTGTGAAAACTGAATACTCATTGGCTGAAGGCTCAGCGTTGAGGCCTTCGGTTTAGAGAGTCCAGAGTTCGATTCCATGCCGAGTTGGGAATTTTAATCGTGTTTGATTAATTCTTCTGGCTCGGGGAATGGGTGTTTGTATTTGTTCCAACACTTTCCTCTTCATATTCAGACAAAACAATACACTGCCACCACCGAAACACGCAATAGTGATTACATCCTTCCACATAAGTTTGGCGTCAGGAAGGGCATCCGTCCGTTAAACAGGGCCAAATCCACATGTTCGACAGAGTTCGCATCCGCGACCCCACAGGCGTGGGAAGAGCGGTGTAAGAATAACAATAATAATAATAAGAAGAAGTGTGACAAATGAATCAGATACTGAATCTCCGTACACTCACATATTCTTCTGGAAAACGCTATTTTTTTTTGCTACTTGCTTTACGTCGCACCGACACAGATAGGTCTTATGGCGACGATGGGACAGGAAAGGGCAAGGAGTGCGAAGGAAGCGGCCGTGGCCTTAATTAAGATACAGCCCCAGCATTTGTCTGGTGTGAAAATGGGAAACCACGGAAAACCATTTTCAAGGCTGCCGACAGTGGGGTTCGAACTTACTATCTCCCGAATACTGGATACTGGCCGCACTTAAGCAACTGTAGCTATCGAGCTCGGTCTGGAAAACGTGTGGGGAAAATAGCGAAAGCCACATTCAGTACAGGGGCTAGAAAACGTCGCATTCGTTATAGATGTGGCTTATGTTATTTTACCACTGTACACCTGCCTACCTTAAACTTAGTTAGCTAAAACTCAAACGGTGCCGTAATCTTAATGCCTTACGCCTCCTTCGTTGAATGTTCTAAGTAGATCTGCTTTTTCTCGAGCTATTTTCTGTGTAGTTATAATCGACTGTTATCAGAAAGGATTACAGAATGTAGCTAATATTTCTTAAATATTGTATTCATGTTACCCTAAACGTTTTCATTTTGTTTACTTTTTAGTGTAATTAATTTGTTATAAAATTGTACGATTTAGTGTTTGTAAGATGTTTCGTTTGTAGTTTATTGTAATTGTGCAATTTTGTATAGTGCATTTTCTGGATAGATGGAAGAGAGTGCCTAAGGGCACTATATAGGCCATATAAAATAAGTGTATTATAGCCTATTCTACCGCGGAATCGAATCATTCAGGCCTGGTTGAGAGAAGCAACTGCCCAACCTCGCACAGTGTAATATTTTACGAATACATTTCTTTAAAGTAGCGTCAACAATTCGTGAATTTAATGATAATATTGTATTATTATTTTGTTTCGAAAGTTTCTGGAGTAAAATGAAACAATTTGTGCCCCACTAATTAATTTTATGGTTTGTGGTCCGCAGGATTCTTTCACGTACCGGTAAATCTACCGGCACTAGGCTGGCTTACTTGAGCACCCTCAAATACTACCGGACTATGCCATGATCGAACCTGCCAACTTGGGCGCAGAAAATCAGCGATATACTGTCTGAACCATCGATCCTGACAGGTCTCAAATTTGCAGTGTTGGCCCATTTTATATTGATGATGCTATTTGTTTAAAGGAGCCTAACATCCAGGTCATCGGCCCTAATTTTATATCAATCTATAGGGTGAATACCAGAAACTTACTACTGCGAATATATCCTAAACAAGATGTGTATAACTGATGCAGCCGGGCTGAGTGGCTCAGACGGTTAAGGCGCTGGCCTTCTGACCCCAACATGGCAGGTTCGATCCTGGCTCAGTCCGGTGGTATTTGAAGGTGCTCAAATACGTCAGCCTCGTGTCGGTAGATTTACTGGCACGTAAAAGAACTCCTGCGGGACTAAATTCCGGCACCTCGGCGTCTCCGAAAACCGTAAAAGAGTAGTTAGTGGGACGTAAAGCAAATACCACTATTACTACTACTGTGTGAAAGTAACATTATTTATTATTAGTAACTGATGCATAGATACAGGGGCTCTCAAATGTAGCCCATACAGTGATCCTGACAATGATCCGAAAGATTTATTTTGAGCATGAACTTATGTACGTTTTTTAAAACCGGGAGAGTTGGACGTGCGGTTAGGGGCGCGCAGCTGTGAGCTTGCATCTGGAAGATAGAGGGTTTGAACCACATTGTTGACAGCTATCAAGACGGTTTACCAGGGTTTCCCCATTTTCACACCAAGCAAATGCTGGGGCTCTATCTTAATTAAGGCAACGGCCACTTCCCTCCCACTCCTAGGCCTTACCTATACCATAGTCGCCATAAGACCTATCTGTGTCGGTACGACGTAAAGCCAATTATAAAAAAAGTTTCTAAATGAAACATTGCCTGTTAAAATAAATGAGAAAAAGGCGTTTAGAATCATAATGCTCTCTGTTGTAGTGTTCTAGTGCAAAATATTTCATGATATTTTGTCATTTCCATCTGGGCGAACTGTCTGCTCAAGTTGACCGCCCCCTACTAGCGTATGCGTGCCTGCCTCATCCAGATAGAGTATCTATGTTTTCCAGTTTTGATCAGAAGGTTGACCTTTAGCAATAATACGCATATATCGCTGCTTATGACGTATACTTTCAAAACAAATGTACGTAAAGGTTACTCCACTACGGCATTTCGTGTCGTCTTTTACAGTCGTTATGACTTTACAGAAAACATATTTGAGGTTTCCCCACAGAAATAAATATAGAGTTTTCAAATAGTGGGAACATTTATTTCTTCGCTACAAGCTGTTATACATCGTCTCTCTGCGGCTCTTGATGGAGAGGGACATGATACGGATGTAACCTATGACGGTGCAGAATACGTAGCACATTTGCCTGACTACAATTCCTCTGGCAATAGCTCTGAAACTAATTTGGGGATCTACGGCAACAGCTGATAGAACATTCATTTCATCCTCTTCTACAGTCATTGGGTTGTTTAGGGAACGTTTTCGAGATAAGTCGAGATAAGTGACGTTCATAAGGATATCTGTCAACGTACACGGTACACTGACGCATGACATTCTTTCTACATTCACATGGGCTAGGAGTGTGTCAGTCGTTTCCTCATTTTTAAATCGTCTGTGGCCTATCGCGTACACATTTCTTGTGTGGAATACAACGAAGTACTGCCTAGGAAGCCACAATACAATCCGTATTACGGGGCAAAAAAAGTGAACATTAACGTATACACTGGTATGGAGCCAAACATGCACATGCCAGATGTTGAACTTAAACAGCCAATACTTGGCAATCTTTTAGCCGAGATAGAAGGATTTGGAATAATACAGATTCACGTACTGTCTTATACGGCAAATTCTGGACACTCGGCATTAAGTAAATTTTATTAAAATTATTTTTGTGACATTTTATTATTTGAAGTATTTTTAGTATGTTGTATTATAAGGAACTAACTGCATGTGTTAGTTGCGATTCCAATTATGAATAATCTATCCCCAGATGCTGATCATCTGTGATTGGGAGTTAGGAGTATATTTTATTTATTTATTTATTTATTTATTTATTTATTTACTACCTTAGTACTACGTATATAATGATATGTCATAGAACATCTGTTATTAAATTTTTAATTTACATTCACGTAAATGACTATGAAGAGAGTCAGCATCGATACCTCAGTGACATCGCCACCAGTATGGTAAAACGTTCAATATACCCTTCTCCCCTATGCGTTGAAATGCCCGTTCTTCATTAAACACAAACAGGAGACTGAATTGACTATCACAGGCTTCAGTCAACATGAGCGCATTGCCATGGTTACGGGTTTTTCACTACACACATTCTCTCGCCCATTCACCTCTTTATTAAAAGGAAGGTTTTATCAGCTTCAAAATTTCGTGGACCGATGACCGTAGTTGTTAGAACCCTTTAAACAACAAGCATCATCATCAACATTTCGTTTATTTTTCACTATAATTGTTAGCTTCGGTACACTTTATATTCATACATGAGCTTCAGTTTCTGGGGCTGTAAAATTATGTTATTAACTTAAATAATACATTAATACGCTAACTCTTCCCTAATTCAGAGTTGTGATCTGCGAGACCTTAAATACTTATACGCAAACTTTTCATGAAAGTCTCTGAGGAGCAGAAATTATGTTAAATAATTAACTTCAGAAGGATGCGTATATAATCTCTCCAAGAAATATCTCTCTCTCATTCTCTCTTTTTATTTTCTCTCTCGTGTGGTGTGTGTGCGAAATATGTTAAAACAGAATAAAGACATAGCGTCCAAGATAGGTCGATCTTAAAATTTTTGAGATTTGTACAGTGGAAACAAAGGCCTTAGATGAGTAAATGCTTTCCTCACATACATGGCTGTGTTACATCATCGGTGGTTACTTCGTAACTCCAACAGTATTAAGCTACACTTGGGTGACATAAGTATCCTCTCATGTCCCCATCTTGCATTGCCCTTTCCTATCTGTAACGGATTATTTCACTCTTCAAAGGATCCGAGCTCCTCCTTTTCCTCCTCTATTTCTCCATTTCATATCTAAGTTAATTTTTTATTATTTTCCGATACCGATGATATAACGAGGTCTTGCTTTCGATCCTTTCATACCTATTCTCTCTGATAATTTTTTCCTGAGGAATTTAGCCGTAGTTTGCATTCTGAGTGTGCTGGAACGAGGTACACTCAGCCTCATGAGGACATCTGAACAGTGAAATGGGTTATCATTCCATTTTTAGCCATCTTAAGAGTTCTTTTTTCTTCGCCCGCTTACTTCAATTCCAAGGTAAGACCATTATTGAAAAGAATTCTATAAAGCACATGTAGAAATACCATATACGCATCTTCAAGCAATACAGTACTTCAGACGGCTGTTGTTACATTTTTGAATCCCCGTAAATGAAATAGATGTACACGGTTTTAAATAGTGAAGTTTATTAAAACAGTATAGAACAGCGATATCGAGGTTAAGGAGACCGCAGTATGTCATTTATAGTTTAAAACCATTGGGTCAGTGAATATCATTGTAATAAATTGCGTACTGTTGTTTCAAAGAACTGTTCTCATACAAATAAACACATCTGAGTTTGGGGATATAAAATTATTATTACAAAATAAGTCGGGATGTTTGTACCAGACAAGTAATTGTCTTCGGTCTTAAATTACGTCATGTTTGAATGAATAACGTCATTGCTAGCTAGTAAGCTGTGGGGGAGAGAACGAACTTCTTGGAGACTAGTACTAACGTCAGTAATGTTAACTTTGTAAAGTACCATTACTTACATGGTCATAGACTACATGATGGAAAACGGTAGTTGTTTTTTCTGATGAGGAAAGTTGATCCGAGGAAGCTGCTTGCTATGTAAATGTATTCTCCTCTCCCACTCACAGTTGCCAGTCAAAACATCATTAATAAAATTAACAGGATAGCTCGGTTTAGTTTTATTTGCCATGCAAAATTCTTTCTTGGAAACCTCTTCCATTATTCCTTCATTCAGTGATATGTTAAAGACGACACTTATCACACCTTTTTGTTTTAGTGCTTTATTTATTTATTTATTTATTTATGCGTTTTATTCACTAGTTAATTTAAGTATTACCCACTATAGTTTTATTGTTTGGTTATAATACCGAACTTTCCTTTTCATAGGTACGTTGACGTCCTTCGCACAACTGGTTCAGTTACTAGAAAAAAAGAGTCATGCGCTATAAACTTACAGATGATAATGTGAATAGAATAAGGGACATTGTGAGAGAGAGAGAGACTTGCTTGTCACTTTTATTTTTGCTAGTAGTTTTACGTCTCACCGACACAGATAGGTCTTATGGCGACGATGGGATAGGAAAGGCCTGGGAGTTGGAAGGAAGCAGCCGTGGCCATAATTAAGGTACAGCCTGGTGTGAAAATGGGAAACCACGGAAAACCATCTTCAGGGCTGCTGACAGTGGGATTCGAACCCATTATCTCTCGGATGCGAGCTCACAGCCGCGCGCCTCCAACCGCACTGCCAACTGCCCCCGGTGCTTGGCCTTAAAGAAAGTCGTTAAACTCTACTCGTATATAATTACATGACTGCATGCGTTGGGAGAGAATCTGATGTGCCAGTGTGCAAAAGGAGAAAAAAGGACAGGTTTTTGGAACACCTTGAGGCTGAAGAAGAACAATAGATGTTATTCACGCCAGATGATTGTTCCGGAGAAAATAACGTGAGTTTGAGAAAAACTGCAAGACATGCCCTATTTTCCGAAGACTTACTGATTGAAGTAATTTCTTACTTAATTATTTTCTTTGTTTCGTACATTCTTTCTTTCTTTCTTCATCTGCTTAACCCTCGAGGGTTGGTTTTTCCCTCGGACTCAGCGAGGAATCCCACCTCCACCGCCTCAAGGGCAATGTCCTGGAGCGTGAGACATTGGGTCGGGGATACAACTGGGGAGAATGGCCAGTACCTCGCCCAGGCGGCCTTACCTGCTGTGCTGAACAGGGGCCTTGGTGGGGGATGGGAAGATTGGAAAGGGTAGGCAAGGAAGAGGGAAGGAAGCGGGTGTGGCCTTAAGTTAGGTACCATCCCGGCATTTGCCTGGAGGAGAAGTGGGAAACCACGGAAAACTACTTTCAGGGTGGCTGAGGTGGGAATCGAACCCACCTCTGCCCATTTGACCTTCCGAGGCTGAGTGGACCCCGTTTCAGCCCTCGTACCACTTTTCAA
Organism: Anabrus simplex; assembly: GCF_040414725.1. Taxonomy (NCBI): domain Eukaryota; kingdom Metazoa; phylum Arthropoda; class Insecta; order Orthoptera; family Tettigoniidae; genus Anabrus; species Anabrus simplex. Next base: position 925,450,080 of record NC_090266.1, on the reverse strand, counting down.
ATTTCGTGGCAGAGCAGGGAATCGAACCCGGGACTCCGGGAGTAGCAGGTAATCACAGTAACCACTACACCACAGAGGCGGACTTCGTACATTGTTTGTGGAGGATATTATTATTTCCTTTTATTTGTATGCTAAAATGGTATTGTTGAAAATCTGATCTATCTGCATCAAATCCACTGACTACATTTTCATATAACATAATTTCTGACAGAAAATATTCGACAGAAAGAAACGTAAGAAGTCGTAAATATAAACAACAATAAGGCAGTTCCCGTTCTCCAGTATATCAGTGCTACGGAACGCCTACCATCCCGCATCACTAACTACCCATGCCGCAGTGTTAAAATACATAGTGACAAACTTTATTTTCTTCGCGCTTTTCGCCTTCGCCTATAGAAACTCACTCCACAATAATGTCTTCCATTTGAAGTTGATGTCATTCAATGCCGAAAGTGATATACCACCCGGCAGTTTTATACGACTGTGAATATCGTTATAATAGCAACGGGATTTACTATTTTACGTGGAATTCGAATCATTGGGACCTGATATATTTTTCGAATGTTCCTCATGATTTAGCCGGGATTCAAAACGCTGTCGTCTTAGTGAGAAGCCAATTTCTATGCTACTCGGCTACCACGCCCCTTACTTTAAAATGGCCGGGCGAGTGATACAGATGGTTGAGGCGCTGGCCTTCTGACCCCAACTTGGCAGGTTCGATTCTGGCTCTATTTAAAGGTGCTCAGTTACGTCAGCCTCGTGTCGATAGATTTACTGGCACGTAAAATAACTCCTACGGGGCTAAATTCAGGCACCTCAGCGTATCCGAGAACCGTAAAAGTAGTTAGTAAGACGTAAAGCCAATGAGTCGTTTCCAGACACAGCAGTATATAGGCCTATATATATTTTCGAACTCGGTGAGTGAATGTAATATGCTAAAAGGTCTTCTTTTACGATAATTTATATGGCATATAGAGAAATAACCTTAGCTCACAAGCCACCCGAACTCTCTTAATACATTTTCGAAGACTACCAAGTTCAGATCGCATCCTGTATCATCCCAGAAGAGGTTTGCTATAGATTTGTCCAGTCGAAGGCCTAATCGTAATGCAGGGTGTTTCCAAACATGTGGAAAGTAATCGGAGGGTTGATAGTACACCCCTTACAATCTCGACAGCTGCAGTCGCTTAAGTACGTCCAGTGTCTGGTATTCGGGAGATAGTGGGTTAGAACCCCACTGTCGACAGCCCTGAAGATGATTTTCCGTGGTTTCCCATTTGCACACCAGGCAAATGATGGGGTTGTACCTTAATTAAGGCCACGGCTGCTTCCTTCCAACTCCTAGCCTTTCCTCTCCCATCGTCGCCATAAAACCTATCTGTGTCGGTGCGACGTTAAACAACTTGAAAAAAAAAAAATAGTGCACATCAAAGCAACATAAAAAGTCCGTATGTACACTGACTGACAGAGCAAATGCAACACCAAGGAGGATTGGTTCGAAAGGGATGCAAGTTGGGGAAAAAAACAGAGACGGCACGGAAGAACAATTGATGTTTATTTCAAACCGATATGCAGGTTACACAATGCGCACGGCATCGACTCAGTAGGATGTAGGACCACCGCGAGCGGCAATGCACGCAGAAACACGTCGAGGTACAGAGCCAATAAGAGTGCGGATGGTGTCCTGAGGGATGATTCTCCATTCTCTGTCAACCATTTGCCACAGTTGGTCGTCCGTACGAGGCTGGGGCAGAGTTTGCAAACGGCGTCCAATGAGATCCCACACGTGTTCGATTGGTGAGAGATCCGGAGAGTACGTTGGCCACGGAAGCATCTGTACACCTCGTAGAGCCTGTTGGGAGATGCGAGCAGTGTGTGGGCGGGCATTATCCTGCTGAAACAGAGCATTGGGCAGCCCCTGAATGTACGGGAGTGCCACCGGCCGCAGCACATGCTGCACGTAGCGGTGGGCATTTAACGTGCCTTGAATACGCACTAGAGGTGACGTGGAATCATACGCAATAGCGCCCCAAACCATGATGCCGCGTTGTCTAGCGGTAGGGCGCTCCACAGTTACTGCCGGATTTGACCTTTCTCCACGCCGACGCCACACTCGTCTGCGGTGACTATCACTGACAGAACAGAAGCGTGACTCATCGGAGAACACGACGTCCCGCCATTGCCTCATCCAAGTCGCTCTAGCCCGGCACCATGCCAGGCGTGCACGTCTACGCTGTGGAGTCAATGGTAGTCTTCTGAGCGGACGCCGGGAGTGCAGGCCTCCTTCAACCAATCGACGGGAAATTGTTCTGGTCGATATTGGAACAGCCAGGGTGTCTTGCACATGCTGAAGAATGGCGGTTGACGTGGCGTGCGGGGCTGCCACCGCTTGGCGGCGGATGCGCCGATCCTCGCGTGCTGACGTCACTCGGGCTGCGCCTGGACCCCTCGCACGTGCCACATGTCCCTGCGCCAACCATCTTCGCCACAGGCGCTGCACCGTGGACACATCCCTATGGGTATCGGTTGCGATTTGACGAAGCGACCAACCTGCCCTTCTCAGCCCGATCACCATACCCCTCGTAAAGTCGTCTGTCTGCTGGAAGTGCCTCCGTTGACGGCGGCCTGGCATTCTTAGCTATACACGTGTCCTGTGGCACACGACAACACGTTCTACAATGACTGTCGGCTGAGAAATCACGCTACGAAGTGGGCCATTCGCCAACGCCGTGTCCCATTTGTCGTTCGCTACGTGCGCAGCACAGCGGCGCATTTCACATCATGAGCATACCTCAGTGACGTCAGTCTACCCTACAATTGGCATAAAGTTCTGACCATTCCTTCTTGGTGTTGCATTTGCTCTGTCAGTCAGTGTACATACACCCTATGATCGATCGTTTACGAGCTACATCTGTTTTAGTTATTGGCTGATGGGGATATAGGTCGTATTTAGGATTAAGTTTGGAGTAAAGCATGCCGTTACGCCCAGTTCAGTACTTCGCCACCATGCGGAACACGGTTGCCATCAATGTCTGAAGTAGTAGTAGTACACATACATGACGACAGCTACTCGACAGGCAACATTTTATACTGCACAGGGCACAAATGTGCTCCTGTTATGTTGTGTCCAAAGGTGACAGTAACAGTGCATCCTTCTGGATTGTTCTGAGACTGCGTGCATTACCTGTAAGTCCACTAAGAGATAGCGCCGCACGTCATTCCGATGTTTGTTTGTCATCCAACAACTCTTAGAGCAAACATCCTTCACGAACACAAAAACACAGGTGGTGCAAGCCATTTTTGAGATGTGTATCATGTGATGACTAGAGGGCGAAGTTAACAATCGGACTCCGAGCTCCGGTGAGGAGAAACCTCGTGCCTTTACTGGAGCCTGCATTTCTGTAAGAGCTGTCTGTCTTATTTCATGCGTTCTTCGTTCCTTGAAAATCTTAACATCAAAGACACTACCCCAGGGGGTAGTTAGAAGCCGTAGGCTACTATCTGGATAGCTCCAACTTTTATACACTGCCTGACAAAAAAAAGTTAAGTTAAGCACTCAGAAGGAATGGTTCATTTTATCCCATTTCGGTATACTTGCATATTATTGATGTGTGAGTAAATGATTAGACTTACAAGGATCTGTAATGTGTAGAACACTCACCGGAATGCATTCATGTTGGCACCGTCCTGTTGTTGATAAGTTGTTACCAGTCAGACAGTCAAGCAAGACGTTCAGAGGGGACTACGTACAGTACGAAGCACCCGCGATGCCTCGCAGACGCGTTAGACAGCCTATCCACCATCTGAGAGCATTTGACATAGGCCACATTGTGGGACTGCATGACGATGGTTACTTGTATCGTGCAATTGCCAGGCATGTGAGCCATTCAGATGTCTCAGTGGCCCGATGTGGGACTGAGTTTGGTACATGAGGGCACCCAATCACGTCGTGCATGTTCGCGTCGACCAACAAACACCACCCCGGGGGAGGACCGTCGTATGGTGCGCTAAGCATTGCGGGATCCCATAACTTGGGCACCCGCAATCCGCGAACATGTATCGGAGACTCTACAATATCATGTGAGATCCCGAACAGTGTCTCGACGACTCGCATCCGCCGGGTTGGGATCCTGCCGTCCCATGCGTTGGTTGCCATTAACACCAGAGCACGAACGCCTGCGTTTGGAGTGGTGCCTTGGCCGCGAGGCATGGACAAAGGGCGACTGGTATCGCTTCTCCATCGTGTGCAGGTTTGGCAGCATCGAGGGAAGAGGGCAGATCCTTCCCATACTGTGGAAAGACATGCAGGCGTAATCCCTGGCATCATGGTGCCGGTAGCCATAGGATATGCGTTCAGGTCACCTCTAATAGTGCTTTGGCAGACTTTGAGGGCACAGCGATACGTCACAGACATTTTGCGTCCGCACGTCCTACCCCTTACGCACAGTACACTGAGACAATGCTCCAACACACACAGCACAGCCTAGAGCATGTTGAGGCCCTCCCGGTGCCATCAATTTCCTCGAAACTTTCCATCTTTGAACACGTGTGGGATGGCATTGGAAGGAGACTCCGTCCCTGTCCGACGTACGGGACCTGGAGGGACATCTGCAACGACTGTGGGCGAACTTGCCTCAGTAGAGGATGTTTGACCCCATTCTGAACCGCATAAGGGCATGTATTACGGCCGACGGGCGGGGGTGAGGCGCCCTATTGACATGGCACCAACATTTCACCCGTAACTGCCCACGGCCTTGTCTCTTTCGTCAAATATTTTAATCAGTTCTGTAGAGGCATATGGTCTTTCAGCAAATGTAGTTTAATTCACTTTCAACCACTCCTTGTGCTTAACATTTTTGTCAGGCAGTGTATCAGTGACTAAAAACAAACCCCATTGTACAACAGCCTCGAAGGTTTTTGGCCAAGCAATAGACCTCTGCTCAGTCCGAAGGCCTGTAGATTACGAGGTGTCGTGTGGTGGGCACAACAATTCCTCTCGGCCGTTTCTCTTGGCTTTCTAGACCGGCATCGCTTTCTCACCCTCAGGTAGCACCTCAACTGCAAACACGTAGGCTGACTGGACTACGATCCAGCCCTCAGAACCAGGTAAAATCCCTGACCTGACCAGGAATCGAAGCCTCGGCCTCCGAATAAGAAGCAGCCACGCTACCTCAACGCCATGGGGCTGGCCAATAAAGGAACCACTCAGAAAAGCTATAAGATATAACAATACATAATCAAAGCTTATTAACTAACATAGAACTGAAGCTGATTTTTTTCTAAGAAGGAAGAATTTGTATTTTAATTTACATAATTCCTTACGTTTCATTATCTCGTGGAAACGTGTATAATATACAGCACACTTTCGCGATGCCATTGTTATTCCTTGTAGAAATATACTGAACACAGGTTTTCAGCTTCAGAGTTCATCATTAAACAATTAAACATATCTTCCAGTAATAATACGGGCGTCAATCGTTCTTCTGGGCGCCAAACTGTAGCACAAGCTTATACCGCTCATTCTGCTAGTTGTAGCACTGAGCGCCCGGTATATGTGTTGTACAGTATTTGCTGTAACTAACCTCCCAGAGGGTGGGTGCTATTTGCACTGTTTATCCTTTTTGCTGGAGGATAGTGTTGTACGTGATGTGTAAGTTTGAGGAATGTTGGGGACAGCAGCACAGATACCAAGGGAATTAACCATCTAAGATTAAATTTCCTCGACCCATCAGGGATTCGAAGCCGGGACCCTAAGAACTCAAGGGCAAGACGCTGCCCACTCAGCCATTGAGCGAGACATACGTGAGAATGATAGTGTCACGCTCACGTATTGCATTTACTGTACCTAGTAAGAGAATTCTTTCCGGTATTTGCACACAATTGCTGAAGGGAAGTCATGTCAATCAGTTTGAGGTTGTCGCAGTGGGAACTGAACCCACTTCACTGAGTTCGTCTATGTTATCCAAGGACACTAAGCTATCCTGGTCATTGAAGCCGTTTCTGTACAGGCCCGGAAGCGCTTGGTGCAGTTAAAGGTTACGGCTTCCACTAGCTGTAAGCTCTGCACATAATGGGATAAACTGGTTAGCTCTACGCTCGGCTGTCTTTATCCGCAGGAATTAACCCGATACTCATTTCTGATGTACACTGAGTGAATCTAAAAGCCTTATTTCACTCCAGAAGTAGAAATCTCGTTTCTAAATTGTTTGACTCACTGATAGAACCCTTGTCCGAGTGAGCAGAGAACGTTTTTACCTCCTCGGTTAGGCAGCGCCTGCCAGGGCCCTTCATTTGGGAATATTGTAAGATGAGAGGTCATGATATTTCTTCAATTTTCTCCGCACATGGTGTATTTCCAAACCAACATCAACACACAAAATTATCATCACATGTACTATACATAATTATGACGACCTCAGTGGCGTAGTCAGTTAACTGATGCCCATCTGTTTCTACGAGAGGCAAATAATGTGGCTGAATCATAAATAAGGCCACGGATACTACCTTCTCAGTCTTCCATCCTCTCCTTTCTCAATGTCCTCGAAAGCCTTAAGAAAAAAGACATTAACCCATCATGGGTTACTACTCAGTATACTTACCACTTGATGTTTCAGTCTATTTTATACGTATAATGTGTGTTGGGTGCGCGTCGGCCTCTCACCGCTGGATACCGTGGTTCAAATCCCGGTCACTCCATGTGAGATTTGTGCTGGACAAAGCGGAAGCGGGACATGTTTTTCTCCGGGCACTCCGGCCTTCCCTGTCACCTTTCATTCCAGCAACACTCTCCATTCTCATTTCATAGCATCTAGCATTCATTGATAAATCACTTTGGGAGTGGCGACCCCATCGTATTAACAGCCTATATCTGCTTCATTCATTCCATCCCTGACCCGGTCAATGACTGGAAAACACGTTGTAGGTTTTCAATGTGTGTTGGGTATTCAGCCCAAAGGCTGGTTTGATCCTCTACAGCTCCACCAACAGCTGTCATAGATAACCTAGGTGTCACTGAAGAGGCATACTAGGGAAATAAGGACTAAGGTAGTTTCCCGTTGCTTTCCTCACTGAGCCAGAAGTTGCTATTACATATCAGTCTGCCAAGCCCACTGAAATGCATGTAACAACCGACCATATGAGCGATTTTTCACACCATTCATAACAGGGACTGGCTGCATAAGGAACGGTATTGCTAGAATTGCTCATACCTCGGTCACTTTCATAATGTCAAAGCCAAGGATGAGACTGAGACAGGTTAGTGAAAGTAACAAATTTATTCTAGCCCATACCACAATATATAGTGCACTGTAAACACTAAATCCTGCCAGCAAAGGCATACGTATTATGTACTACCTAAAAATCCACGGCAATATTTTAAAGAGACCAACTAGCTTTCTGCTTGTGCACAGAAAAACAGTCCCCTAGCCAAAGAGAGTAACCGTTTATGATTAAAATTCCTATCCCGACCGGGAACCGAATACGGGGCCCTCTATACCAGAGGTCACTATGGTGACCATTCAGCCAAGGATTTGGACTCGACCGGGCTGAGGAACACACCATTAGCTCCCAGTGAGGCCATACTTCTATTATTCTATCTAGAAGCGATAAATGTAAAGCCTAATCGTCAATATAAAATACATTCTTTAAACTTCTCGCAGGAATACTTTTCTATTTTATCTAGCAACGTTAATTTATTAATCAGTACATATGGATAATATAAACAGTAGTTCCACAATCCCTTCGTCCCCATTCTAAATTTACGTTTATCAGGGGGAGTGTCAACTTTCAAAGAAGATCTAGCCATTTTCGACTGTGTCTGTCAGATGCAAATTTTTATTATGGGGAAAAGTCGGCATAAGTTATTATCTTTGTCCTCGACGATACGCGGTGTAATTTATTTTTGTCTAATATAGCAATAATTACATCAGACCGGAAAATGGTTCTAATAAAAATACTGGGTTTATCCTTTAAAAGAAAACAGACATGATTTTTGAATTAACTGGCCGCGTGAGAATCAACCCGACTGCTAAAAGTATACTGGATGTGGCAATTAAAACATGTCGTCTGAATAACACGATGATTTGTAGTGACCAGTGACAGAGGATATTTCTTCAGACAGTAGTTCCTTGGCTTGAGATGGGATACTGATATTTATAGTATTTTTTTGCACTTGGATAGATTAATCCAAAGTTTTTCGAGTATTTTGTTAAGAACAACTGTAATTATAAGTACAGAATGAGCAGGTCAGCCATGTTGTTGATTCGACTTCGATAACCGTGGATTGTCTATATACATAAAGTAACTTGTCCGGACTGACTGACTGACTGACTGACTGACTGATTCATCATCGCCGAGCCAAAACTACTTGAGGATACATTGATATTACAATGTAGGTGCTTGCTAAGGGAGGATTTTTGGTTATTCCGTTGAGCGTATCTATATCTATCTATAATTCAAAACTTTAAAAGTTTACAAATGTAAAAATTGGTATTTAGAATCTCCTTTAAAAATAAAGAAACACGTATTTTTTGTTTGCGGAAAATCACACTAGGAGGGGTGAAAAAGGGGTTGAATGCCTTTATTGAGGATACTTATATCTCAGTAATTGAAGACATTACAGACCTGAAAATCGGTATTTGGAATCTCCTTTAAAAATAAACACGTATTTCTTTATTTTGCAAAATCCAATTAATGGGTGTTAAACAGGAGTGACAAATGGGGTGAATTTAAAGAAATTTTTAAAATGAATCTATATCTCAAAACTTTAAAAGTTTACAGATGTAAAAATTGATATTTAGAATCTTCTTTAAAAATAAATAAACACGTATCATTTGTTTTCGGAAAATCCCACTACGAGGGGTGAAAAGGGGTTGAATGCCTTGAATCAGGATACTTATATCTCAGAAACTGAAGATATTACAGACCTGAAAATTGGTATTTGGAATTTGCATTAACAATAAAGAAACGCGTATTTTTTGTTTTGGGAAAATCCAATTAATGGGGGTTAAAAAGGAGTTTCGAATGGGGTGAATTTTTGAAAGACTATATGTACAGTATATCTCAGAATAATGTAAAATGTTACAGACGTAAAAACTGATATTTGGAATCTCCTGTAAAAGTAAAGAAACGTACGCAATTTGATTTTGGAAACTCCACTTAAGAGGAATTGAAAAGGGGGTGAAATTTTAAAATGAACATGTCTACAGTATATCTCAAAAACTTAACATGTTAAAGAAGTGAAAAATGGTATTTTTTCTCTCCCTTAAATATAAAGAAATATGTATTTTTTGTTTGCGGATAAACCACTTGGATGAGGGGTAAAAATGACTGAAATTGGGGTTGAATTCTTTTTATTAGGATACTGATATCTCAAAAACTGAAGATGATACAGACGTGAAATTTGGCATTTGGAATCACCTTTAAAAATAAAGAAATAAGTATTTTGTTCGGAAATCTAATTAAGGGGGAGGGGGAGTTGAAAAATTGGTTGATTTATTAGGATGAATATAGTATTATCTCAAGGACGAAAGACGTTGCAGACGTGAAGATTGGTATTTGGAATCTGCTTTGAAAGTAAAGGAACACACGTATTTGTTTGGTCGGAAAATCCAATGAAGGGGGTGGGGGTGAGTGAAAGAATTGAAAAACGAATTGTATGAGGATACCTACATCTAATAAAAACTAAAGTTTTTACATACGTGAAAATTGGTATTAGGATCTCCTTTAAAAACAAAGAAAAACGCATTTTGGCGGGGCGGAGCTGAAAAGGAGTTTAATTATTTTTATGAGGGCACATATCTCAAAAACTGAAGATGTTACAGTCGTGATAATTGGTATTTAGAAGATCCTTTACTAATAAGGAAACAAGCATTTTTTCCAAAAATTCAATTAATGGGGGGCGGGGGAGTGTGAAAGGAAGTGAAAAAAGTGAATACTTTATATGGGGATACTTATATCTCTGAAGATAACAGAAGTGAACATGGTATTGGGAATCTCCTTTAAACATAAAGAAACACGCCTTCTTTTTGGGGGGTGGGGTAAATCAATTTAAAGGTGGTGGGGTGAAAAAGGAGTTGAGACCAATTGATTTTTCTGTTCATAATGTACTTGATTCTGATCATAAACCGATCATTTTCAATCTTTCAATAGCCATCTTTTCCTTTGAAGAACTTAAAGTTAGATTACAGTAGATTCTCCTGGCATAAATGTAAAAATTTTAACACATTTTAAATAAACGATAGGAATGATATTGGTCGTGCAATTGTTCACCTCTATAATAAGGTCAATAATGGACAGAAGTATATCGTTCCTACCGTTAGAAATCCTGCGCACTTGCCTACGCGCGACAATGGTGCTGGTCACATTGTCAGCAATGACATTGGCAGCAGATGTAATTTACCGCCAAGTAGCGGTCATACATCTTGCTGCGGGGGCCAGAAAAACAAAAACAACAACAACAAAACAAAAACGACAATAATAATAATAATAATAATAATAATAATAATTATGATGATGTTCGGCTCCATGGCTAAGTGGTTAGCGTGCTGGCCTTTGGCCAAAGAGCTCCTGGGTTCGATTCCCGGCAGGGTCGGGAATTTTAGCCATAATTGGTTAAGTTCGCTGGCACGGGGGATGGGTGTATGTGTCGTCTTCATCATCATTCATCCTCATCACGACGCGCAGGTTGCCTACGAGAGTCAAATCAAAAGACATGCATCTGGAGAGCCGAACTTGTCCTCGGACACTCCCGGCACTAACAACCATATGCCCTTTCATTTTTTCATAATAATAACCCGAATTCAACTAATATCCGCACAATAATAATAATAATAATAATAATAATAATAATAATAATAATAATAATAATAATAATAATAATATTCTGCACCGTCGTCAAAACATGCAGACCGCGCTGGAATGACTACGAATGCAGTCCGGCCGCGGGCTCAATACCGCCATGGCACCCAAGACGACCCCACGCCGGATCTCCTCAAGAATTTGATCCATATTAAAAATGCTTATAGGAGAAGATGGCAAAGATTTAGGGACCGAATTGACCGGGCGGAATACCTGGACCTAGCCCGGGAAGTACGAAATCGATTACTGCAAAGAAAGATCGAAAAATGGGAGAAACTTTGCCGTAATCTCTCAGAAGACGAGTCAGATAGCAAATTTCGACGGGTTATATATAACACGTTAAGCATTCAATTATAAATGTCAGTATAATACCGTAGCGAAACACGAGTATCTTGCTGGTCTTCTAATAATAGTGGCAACACGTCTGTAAATACGTCTGGGTATGCTCGTTGCTTCTTAATATCTCATCACCAAAGCAGGCACCATAGAAACCTGCACCATGGATTTACTGTACACATTTAGGCATTTGTTTATACATATATCACAGCCGCTGTGAATGTTCAGTTGACCTGTAGTTCACGTTGTCCATGTATTGGTCCATTTTTACAATTTTACTTTACGTCGCACCGACACACACAGGTCTTATGGTGGCGGTGGAACATGAAAAGGCTAGGAGTGGGAAAAAAGTGGCCGTGGCCTTAATGAATGTACAGGCCCAGAATTTGCCTGGTGTGAAAGGGCTGCCGACAATGTGATTTGAACCCACTATCTCTCGAATGCATGCTGACAGATGTGTGATCCAAAACCACCTGCTCGGTCCATGGCTTGTAAATGAAGCCACATTTGTAAATAAAACTAGTAGGAAACATGCCATTTATGTGCAGTGGTTGTTGACTCCGATTGGAGAATCGTAACCAGTTTCCAAAGCCATGGTCGTGGGGCTGCTGATGAAAGGAGATGTGGAAAGAGTGGAATTTGTTGAAACGCAGTATTCAGACGACACTTCGTTGACTTGTCCCACTTTCGTGTTCAATCTGTCTCGTGGTGACATGCGGATTAGGTGCCTCAGCTCTGTAATGTTAATTACATTTTCCTCATCGGTTGCTGTCACGTCGTTGGCACCTCTTACTGTCCACACTACAAGCGTCTTGAAGTATTTTATGGTGTTTGCGAAAAGAGATCGGGAAGGTGTGTTCAATCAGAATATCTTTAAAAATACTACTGCACTGTGCTCTAATAATTTGACGACATTCACCGTAAATGAAAACCATAAATCAACTCTCGCTAATACACATTACGAAACTCGGACTAAGTTTAGCTCACCATAGGCAAACAGATACAAAAAGTAAAAAATGCAACTAGTTGAATATCTGTTTACATTTGTAAGGTTACAACTGCCGCAAGAAATAAATTTCATAATAAACTCGTACTGTCGGCCTCGATAAGAAATAAGGTCTAATTGATTGACCTTTACAATTCAATACAATATTCTCTCTTAGTTTATTTTAAGAAGAGGGACATGTTTCGTCTCTTGTATTGTGAGACATCTCCAGCCTAAGCTATTATGGTAAATCACAGTATAATCTTAATACCAAGAAACAATGACACACATTAAAATGGTGATGTGTCAAGGTGACTCAATCTGTCACATTTAAACACAGATTTTTAAAAACACAGTTCGTGTAAGTCTTGAAACCAATTATTGGATCATAAAAGTCCCATTTACTTTTAATGTACAAAACGAATTGAAATGATGGTCACAGCGAGCTAAAATCAGAGTTCAAACTTGAAAAAGGTCAATGTGATCTGATGTTGGAAGCCTTGAGTTCGTGAATATCTGATAAAAAAAAGGGCTTGTTTATAGGTGGAATATCTCAATGTTGAATTGTATTATGTGGCCGGACAACTCCTACAATCCATGTATTTATTTGGAAGATCTAAGAAGAAAAATAAAAATAAGAAAAAGGTAAGAGACTTGTACGAAATTGATTTTAGCACGCTGTGACCATCTTTGCATTTCATTTTGTACATTAAAACTCAATGGGACAATGATCGTCCAATATTGCTTTAAAGACTTACACGAACTGTGTTTTTAAAAATCTGTATTTAAATGTTACAGATTTAGTCACCTTGACTCTTCAAGATTTCAATATATGTCATTGTTTTTACTACTAATGTTATCATGTGTTTTATCATAATACCTTAGGCTGAAGATGTCTCACAATAGAAGAGACCAAACATGTCTCTTTTCTTAAAATAAAATAAAAGAGAATATTGTATTGTATTGTAAAGTTGGAATCACTCAATCAATTAGACCTTATTTCTTATTAGGTTCCAACTGTGCAATGATGAACATGAGTAGTTTATAAGTTCCCTAACGTAAATTGAATTATATTATCAGTGCTCTTAAAGTATCTTAAATCACGCTCTCAGAACACAGACGTTGTATCAGTCTTCAAACGCATTATTAACATGAGCAGTAGGAGAATGTACGTTCTAAAACAATGGGTGCTGCGTCAGCATTTTCCCACGAGGTCATTGACCCCTAGTGGCGGGAAATTTGAACTTTTTTGCTGAGTCAGCGTTCTTGTGGTGCATTAATTGACCTCTAGTCAATGAAGTCAGGTCAATAACGTTATTATGATATCAAACCTTACGTACGTGAGCAGACCTAACCTCACTTAGTAATGTCATGACGTCATAATGATGTGTTAACCTAACTTGTAACCACAGACACTAATCTAACCTCATTCTGTTAGGTCAGTCACCGAGGTTCTGGTTTCATGGATGGGTGGATAGAGTGCTCTCCTCCATCCATGGCGGCCACCTCGCAGCCCACTACCAAAAAAAGGAGATGGGTGAGTGAGAGATTGCTCTCTCTCTCTCTCTCTTTCCCTAGAGTTCCGCCATCTTGGTGGTCATCTACCAAAAATATCGCCCGGCTAGGAAGCCAGGCACGGCCACCTCTCTCTTATTGCAGCGTCGTGCGGGTGGGGGTGGACGAGGAGTGCGGAATCGCACACAGTGGCGAGGGAGTTGCGCGGGCAACAGCGTCTGCAGATAACAGTGCAGATATGCGGGAGACACGTGCGCGCACACTTGTAGCATCTTTGTGAGTTACACTACATTTCAAATATTGTGGGTGCGGAAAGAGCACACTCAAGGATGGACGTGAGACTACAGTGCAGTGACGTGGCGACTTGTGAAGTAACTATCTGTCACCGCATGCACTCTTGTGGACATCTTTGTGAGTTACTGCATTTGAAATATCGCGCTAGTTTGGTCACACACGCGAGTTACTCTAATCAAATCACCAACAGTTTGCGACAGTCATGTGGAGAGGGGAGGGGACATCACATGTGCACGTTCTCCTGTAGACTTTCGTAAGTTACTGAAAGCAATGGCGATCAGTTCGCGCAAGAGATGTATCACCGCACCATCTATGCAGCAACATTTATGAGTTATACAATAGACTATCTGATCCTTCCCACGTGTAACTATCTAACCTGCCTCCATCTCCCCTTGGAAGAGATCAACTAGTGCGGTGTGGTTATCACCTCTTTTTCCATATTGAGATTGCGTTAGAGAAAGGTCAACCAGCCGTAAAACCGCGATAAATCCACATGTGCTACACATATCCTCTTAGAGGTGGGAGAGAAATGTAGTAAAATTATTACTAGTAATGATCAAACGGAAACATAATTAAATATTAATTTTACTAATACTATCTGACTCTATACCTCACGCGGCAGTGCATCGAGACCACATCGTTATCTATTGAACACAGAAGGAGAACATTAATATTACTACTTTTTTCTTTACCTGAGAATGTCATGTGGATTCAACACTGTTTTGCAGACGAATGCTCTTTCTGTCTGCAATCCTACACTGAACGAACTTCATCACTTCTAACAGGATAACAAAGTTAAGCTATAACATCATTCTATGTTTAACTCCATTTCATCATTCTGATTATGCTTTGCTAGCGGACAGAAAATACTATATATGTAACACGTAGGTAAAAACACACGTTATCCTTCCTTCCATGTCACCTATCATTCCCGTTTTGCAGCAGAATTAGGTGTTGACTACAAGAAATATTTATTAAACACATGAATAAATGGCAAATACCATTTTTGATTATACTACATATACTACATACTACATACTACATAAACATATAGCTCAGTAAAAATATATTATAACGTCGTAAACTTATTGTATTCTGCTTATTTACAAAAAATCATGACATGACAAAGAGCTATATGTTTATGTATCCCCAAGGGACACTTGTAAGATTGTCACTTTTCCATTTTCGTTTATTATCAAATGCGATTAATGAACATTTATTTTGTTCAATAGAAAAACATGGTGTCTGCTTGAAAATATTCTCATCTGTCTACAAAAAATAGCATTTTTCGAAGCCAATACATTACAATAGTGTTGTACACGTAAATATCTAACTACACTTGAACGCACATATTTTGCCTTTCGCACAGTTTGTGAATTTTCTGTCTCGTATGCATACATTTTGTTGCTGAACCAATAAACTGTCATAATATTCATACTACATTCATCCTTCATAAGACCTATTACTTTCTTATTAAGTGGCTTAATATCTAAGTGATTAAATTGTGAAAAAGGAGATGTGTGGAAGTATTCTGAATGGTTACACATTACATCGTAGACGTGTGTACTCCGAATATTATAAATAAAACTACGTGTATCCATATACAAAAGTGAAAGATCTGTAAACTGCTGCTTTGGGAAACCATAACGAAAATCATACATTTTTAGTTTTGAGTACTCTAGTATAACCATTCCCAAATAAATTGGCTTTGCATAAAATATCTCAGTTTTTTCATTTCAACAGTAATAAGGTCCGATCATTGACATTACATGATTTAAAATTCGGTTTCGAGATGTACTTGCGTGCAGCATACCATCCACACCATTAATTAATTAATTAAATCAATGTCACGATGTTTGCGAACCTTTTCCATACTTTTTCCATAGATAGAGATATTCATGAGTTCTAAAAACGTACTTTTAAAAGTTAAAGTAGCACGTTGACGATGCTCTGTATTTAAATCCATGTACTGTTTTAGCTATGCTCACCGAGCTCGATAGCTGCAGTCGCTTAAGTGCGGCCATTATCCAGTAATCGGGAGACAGTGGGTTCGAACCCCACTGTCGGCAGTCCTGAAGATGGCTTTCCGTGGTTTCCAAATTTTACACCAGGAAAATGCTGGGGCTGTACCTTAATTAAGGCCAAGGCCGCTTCCTTCCCATCCCTAGGCCTTTTCTATCCCATCGTAGCCATAAGACCCATCAGTGTCGATGCGACGGAAAGCAAATAGCAAAAAAATTAGCTATGCTCTCTGCTTGAACGCGATAATACGGTGAAAACACTCTAATTGTAAACCGTATTCTAGACATTGTACAAGATATTGGATGTGAATAGCGTACCGCTTTTTTGGGAATAGGGTAGCTAGCAGTTTAACATGCTTTGATGTATTATCAGGGGGAATCATTTTTAACACAAAAATGAAGGTCAGAATTAGAATTACGCAGATTAGAAGGGTAAGCAAGAGAAATTTCTAAAATGAAACCGCGTTTAGGATCTTTAGCTGCAAGGTAAACATCAAAATATTCAATTTCATTTTCAGTTAGCGAAATTAAATATTTATATGACAAAGCCTGTGACATTGCCTAGCCGTAGACGATATTAACACCAAAATACATAAGAAATGAAGGTTCTTTCTCTGAATCATAATTGTTGAGGATTCGATTATTTGCAATTGCACGTCTGTTAACATGCGAAACAAGTACACCGCGAATGCCGCGTTCAAGAAAAAATCATGCCAACATCTGTAAGAAGATCAAGTCTAACACCTGTATACTTTAACTTTGCATCCCACGAAAGACCAGGAGACGTGCAATAATAGCAAGGGTCTAATCAATAAATAGTCAAACACTTTTTCGGGAACTTTTCAAGCACATCACAAAGTAAAAAATCTGTCTACTTTTAAATACAATTCAGCATTTCACCTAGATATTTTATATTAAATGTTGAGCACACATTACGTGCATGCGAGTAGTCTTCATCTGAAATGGATATCATATGTTTATCATATGATGATGTGCTTAGTGATAGTGTACTGCTTTCATTTAATACACTTAAGGATGCAGACTGAGGAGGTAGTTTTGTTTCTTCTAACGTTTCAAAACATTCAGTATAGTCATATGACAGAATACCTTTCCAAACGCAAAGTTTAATTTTCTCAGGATCTGGAAAATGCTCATGAATATATTTTAAGTCCTCGCTTGAAAGTCTATTTATAAGCGTAGCAAGAGAAAAGCTAATAAATTTATATGAGTCTAAAAATCGAATGCTAATATCGCCTACACGTTGACTGAATGATATGAAACGTAGAACTTTGTGCATTTTATGGTGCAAACTCGCGAACGGTGAATTGCGAGTCATAGCCTGATAAGTTATGAAAGAAGCAAGGAATGAATTTAGGAACACGATATAAAATGTTGCATGAGTGATGGGTAGGTCCACGATATTTTTCAGTAGAGTGACTGTGATCTCCAACTTTAATCTCTTGGAATATAATGGGCTGTTTACAGATGTGACATTCATCTGTTTCATTATGCATTATTATATCATCAAATGTCAGTTTAACTGGAACTGGGCATGATATAAGTAAATTAAAACGATGTGCTAAGCCTTGTAATTCATTTAACAGCCATGCAATACAGTTTTCTCCACGATACATCTTACAAATAATGATAGTGATGAATCGAGTGAACAAACAACTTTGTATGCACAGAAAACGGTGTATGGTTCTCAATATAATCAGTATATGGTTCTGTCAAATCTGGTTGACAACTAAGAAAAGGTGTTGCAAAACATTCAAAATGAGCATAAACAGTAAACGGAACAGGTTCCTGACGATTATACTTCCCGAATTTCATTTCTACGTATTTTATCACTATTAGGAAGAATAAGGTTTACAGCTGGGTGTGTTGTACGATCAACTGAGTGTGTAGCTAACATGCTTTCTGTTGAAAAGTTTTGCAAGCATCTGCCATATATAAAATTATTTCCTGTCTGTGAGGAGAGTTGTGAGCTTAAGAAATGTGAAAGTTCACTTGTAAGACAGTAGTGGCTTGTGTTTTCATCACAAACGTACAAAATATTAATATGATATCGTTTAGGTGCAGAAGCTGAATAAAGCGGTCCTACAATTTTCTCACACTTTATACCGTACATATAAAATGAAAAATCAGGATTGTTTTGCTCATATTTCGAAATGTTTGTTATGTCCATTGGAAAAGTAACATTGCGAAAATTTAACGTATGTTGCAAGTCAATGAATATATCTTCATACTGTGCAGTTCTAGATGAATTATGTGTTACTGGTTTTAATGCCATTGAAATACACCATAAAAAGCAATAGTCATCATTATTCTGAATCTCTATAACAGCTTATTTTCTATCTGCAATGGCTTTCGGAAGTGGAATATGTTGCCTTCCTGAATTTAATGGATCAAACTTACAGACATTAAGCTAAAGATGTAAAATAACTTGTAGTGCTTTACTGCTCACACCCTCTTCAAACGTTTGAAATTTAGTAAGCAATTCATCTACAATATGATCAAGAAACCATTCTGAAATATTATCAGAATATAGCAGCTTTGACATTTTCGATGTTATATAACAAGTTTCATGAATTTCATCATTATATTTAAAAAGAATAAATGAACATGAACCCATTGCCTTGCAATGACGGAAATTTCCGTCATTGTCCGCGGGTTCCCATAAATGCAATGACGGAAATTTCCGTCCACCCTCTTTATTGCTTTGTTGATGTTTCCAAGGTTACATATTGATATATCTTTGCAATCCCAACATGTCTACGAGATGTTGGTAATCGCATTTCAGCTATCTTTGCTCTTCAACTACATATTTCGCCGCCAAAGAGTCTAAATATGATCGAGTAAATTTCCGCGTATAGCTTTAGTGAAGGTAAAATCAACGTCATGGCCCAGTCGGATGAAGCTCGAATATTACGTTTTTGGGAGGAAAGCGATGTCAGTGACTGTTTTTCCGATGAAAGTGATACTGAATTACCTTGAAGTGACGTTAGCATTAGTAATTCCGAAGAATTAGATGACATTATTGAAGAAAATGAAGATGGGTATGCAGGTGGGCGTGTTAATAACCTAGAAGACTGAAAGTGTACACAAACAGACAATGTACCAAATAATATGTGGTGTAATCTTCTTTCTACCGCAGAGTTCAGTTCTCCAAGCCCCATAGTTTACTTCTGCTGAAAGAAGGTATTGATGTGGTTTGTCAGTCTTGTAATTATTATTATTATTATTATTATTATTATTATTATTATTATTATTATTATTATTTCGTTATGCCTGACTAATGAGTGCAATTAAACTTATTTAGCTGATGTAGTTGCCTTTTCTTTCTCCCAAAATCTCTTCATCTTCTCACTGTGGCTTTTCTTGCGAAGTCTGCTATGACTGCAGAGGAAAAATTCCCAAGGGAAAGAACAGGGGTGAACCCCGCTATGAATGTGATAAGTGTAAGGTGGCAATGCATGTATATGAGTGTTTTAAGATCTAGCACACTGTGTTGAACTATTGTTAGAATGTGAACTGTGTTTCAGTGTATTGACTTGTTGTAGCAATAGTGTTCTCTTTTAAGCCAAATTAAATCGCAATCAATGTATATTTATTTTCAAGAAAAATTGCAGTTCAGTGGGAGTGGAATATGTTGCCTTCCTGAATTTAATGGATCAAACTTACAGACATTAGGCTAAAGATGTAAAATAACTTGTAGTGCTTTACTGCTCGCACCCTCTTCAAACTTTTGAAATTTAGTAAGCAATTCATCTACAATATGTTCAAGAAACCATTCTGAAATATTATCAGAATATAGCAGCTTTGACATTTTCGATGTTATATAACAAGTTTCATGAATTTCATCGTTATCTTTAAAAAGAATAAATGAACATGATACTTTATCTTTGAACACATCATAGCATGATATTAAAAACGAATTTGGATCTAAAATATTCGTTGAAATTTTTATACCACTTGTTATACGCGGTGAAAAAACATGTATTAATAGTTTCCCAATTAGAAGCCATGACATACAGAAAAAATAAAAAAAGTCTTTATTATTTTATAAAAAAATAAAAATTATGTATTATTGTATCTAATTCACGATGAATTTCATGCTATGTGTGCGATGTAGTTTACATGTTATAATAATCAAATAAATATCGTTAAAAATAACAATACACGTATTGTTGTCTATGCCATGATATGTCATTGTAATTGATCGTTGATTTATATTATCGAGATCAGAATCGGAACGTGCATTAAATATATTTGATAAAACACTTTAAAATCCACACATGTACATAAAATTCTCTCACCGAATCTTGTTGATATATATTGTAGTGAAATAACACGGAATTGTTGACCGACAGATAGTTCAGAAAGTCTGCGTGTTGGATATCCTGCGAAGCGCCCGAGATTGTTAATTGCCTCCATTCTAAAAAGCAATTACTATTATTAGCTTATTGATATACCAACAACGTACGCTTGTTTTCTATAAAAGAGTAATGCATACATTGTAAAGATAATGGTGATGTAAGCGCAGATTTCTGCGAAGAGGTTATAGTACTATCAGTGTGCGCCGACTTCTGTGAAGTGGTTACAGCCAAAAATACACTCTCAGTGCACGTTCTCGTACAGCGTCGTGACTTTGATATTATGTGTCTTCTTTTTACGGATGGTGTTACTGCCTAAAAGAAAACAAAATCATATTTAAAAGATTGTCAAAGATAATAGTAATATGTAATATTATTCACTAATTTATATTCAACTTAATTTTCAGAGGAATGCAGAAATAAGGTCACAAGATTTTAATATGAGACTGGTCAGCAGATAAATTCACACTTGATGATGATGATGATGATGATGATGATGATGATGATGATGATGATTATGATGATAATAATGATTTTCTGAAAATATCATAATGTAATATCATAATTCGTTTACTTTTAATATGAATATGTATTCATTCACGTACACGCGTATCTGCTTACCTTAAGAAAAGCTGAACTTGATGCAAGCTTCTGTACTTGAGAAGTGAGAGGGGAGAATCCATCGCATGCTGATATATATATCCGTATTGATCAAAGTTCATCTACAGTAATCATTCTTAAAACAGCGCTGTGCGCAGAGGATGTAGGTTTTACACAGATATTAAGTGTGTTCACTGCTGTTGCCGGACACCGTAAATGATAATTTTAGAAGGAAAATAATCATTGAATTATCATTGCTAAATATTGATTAAATCGTAATAGAACATACACACACACACACACACACGGGTGTATAAACTTAAGCTACTGCCTGCTGTCTTTATTCACACAACCACTGTTAAGCCGCTCTCTATACGGTGGAGTGTGAGGAGGGGTGTACAGAACACACTAAAAGTTTTCAACTGACGAGTTTGGTTTGCACGATGAATAAGGCAGCGACGCAAATAATCCATACCATACAACAATTATGAATCAGAGGAAGAACATTCGTTGATCGATGCGTTCAAATTCCATTACCTCTTCGTCTCAGAAAATGCTAATAACATTATTATTATTATTATTATTATTATTATTATTATTATTATTATTATTATTATTATTATTATTATTATTATTATTATTATTATTATTGTTATGTTTGACACATAGGATGAATAGTCAGTGTACTGACCTCCAGTTTAGTGGGGGTCGTAGGTTCGAATCGTGACCGGATCGAGGAGTGTTTGCTTGACGAATAAGAGAGTAAACTTCTGTTCAATTTCTATCTCCTCTCCATCTCTGAAAAAAATGGTAAAAAAATATATTATTATTATTATTATTATTATTATTATTATTATTATTATTATTATTATTATTATTATTATTATTATTAGAAGCTGACAGCTACCGTAGATAATTTTTGACATGTTCGATTTTGTCTACATCTGCCTAGCGTCGTTACAATCTTCACGGTCCTACCTTTGTTCGTTCGTATTTTTAATATAGTAAAATACGACAGGTCGGCCTCTGTGGTGTTGCGGTTTGTGTGATTAGCTGCTACCCCTGGTGGCTCCCGGTTCGATTCCTGACTCGGCTAAGAAAATTTGAAATGCAGTATGAGGGATGGAACGGGGAATACTCAGCCACTGGTGATCAAATGAGTAGAGGTAGGTATGATTCGCACATCTATCTTGGAAGTGGTTTTCTGCGGTTTCTCATTTCTCCTTTAGGTAAATGCCTACCAACGCTTCCTTCCCTCTTCCTTGTCTATCCCCTTCCAATCTTCGCATCCCCCTACAGAGCCCCTGTTCAGCATAGCCGCTGCTTGGGCAAGGAACTGGTCATTAAGACCAGTTGTATTCCCCAATCCCTTGTCTCTTGCACAAGGACACAGCGCTTGTAACGGTAGAGGTACGATCTCTCGCAGAGTAAAAGGGAAAAACCATGCATAGAGGTTAAAGAGATTATGAAGGAAATACGACAGTCTTGTGATATTGAAAAATAATGACATTATTATTATTATTATTATTATTATTGTTACCGGGTTTTTGTGGTAGTTAAGCATGAAAGAAGGTGCTGGGTGGTGAATAGGTCTCAAGCTACTAAAGAGAAATTAAATTTTAAAATTTAACAAGGTTATATTTTCTTTTCAAAATTAGGTAACAACAAATAGAACAGGTACTTAGTAGCCGAAATACAACTTGAAATGTACAATTACAGGGATTAAAGAAGTTGGGCTTCGAGCCCTGAAAACACAATTCTTGAGCAACTAGCTCAACTTTACGATATACCAATTTCAACAAAAGGGGCAGAAGACCCCAATCAAACCCTGGAGCCCTTGCTCCAAATTACACAGCAAAGCCTGCACGAGGCATACAGAAACAAATTTCAAAGAGCGATCCGCTCTCAAAATTGTAAGCCTATCACAAGGCCATACCAAACTCTACCTTCAAGCTGTCCTCTAAGGACATATTTACAGGGGTAAAATACCCAACCTACTGAGGTCTATTAGGTGAGAAAAGATTAATACATGACCTCAAAATACAACTTGAGAAGAGGCGAACTTGCACTCCTAATACACTTTGCTTAAGACCTACTTGGCACTAGGCCGTTAATACAAGGGCTAATCCCATACTACAGAGGTGACTTAATGGCAATTTACATTACATTACGGGAGAATTGGTTGAGAAAAATGAGTTCACCTCAAGACGATGTGAGTGGGAACTCGAGAGGGTTAGCACTCTCTATCCCATAATGTATCTTTACAAGAGAATAGAAGAAAAGAGTAGTTACATTTTAGGAAAAGGTTACATGATGGAAAACGCTTCGAACCCGCCGCGAGAGTTAAACTGCCGACCTAGCAAGAAAAGAAGATATTAATAGGCCATTACCTGGTGTTGAACGGCTGAAGAAGAAAGAGGCGCTTCCCGCCTCCTGCTATGTACTTAATACACTGAAAGATGGAACAGAAGTGGCCCGGAGACCCCAAAATCAGCAGTTTATAACCTCTCGCGGAAGATTCTAGGCGTTAGGGGAAATAAAACACCCTCCCTCAAAGTTTTTATTGGTTCGGGAAAAGAAACCCCTACATAGAGGAAAAGAAACACATTATTGGTGGAAAATTAATTAAAGAAATTCGGGATTGGCTAGATCCAAAATAAGGGGAAAAGGAGGGGTATACAGCCAACTTAAACCATGACAGAAAGAAATTTAACAAAGAACAAACTCTTGAAATAAAAATTTCTCCAACAAAATAGTTCTTTGATTTCGCACTAGGTCGCACTATTGTTGATCTTCAGTAGTGTCCTCTAGAAGAGAAAGTTCACACTTCTTACTTCAAGCGAAACAAAAACACATCAAAAGTGACACAGTTCAAAAACTCAAAATTTTCCATGTGGTGACATCTTCTGAGAAAGTAGAGAATTAATAGAATAGATAAAGTTCAACCTTCCTCCAGAAGAGGAGTTTCAACTGGCGCCACTTTTAAATAAACGGTGTAGAGGTGTACCGCCCGGTACAGACCTCCCCCCCCAAAAGTTCCTCCAGGGGTGACACATGAAATCAGTTTGAAACAAAGTCCAAGAAATGATGTTGATACGAAGGTAGATAGCAGAAGCATTTACAAGATTTCTTAATTCAGTTTCAAAATGTTGTTGTTGCAGGTGAATGAAAGTCTTTATGTTTGTAGAATTTGAATTTGTGAAGATAAACTTTTAATACTTAAAGGTGAAGAAAAATTTGGCAATGTCCACCAAATATTGTAGTTGAATTCCCAAGTATAGTTATTGCTTATGGTGACTGTCCATATAGCTGATGTAGATTAAGAAGGATGGCCAGACCGGCCGTTGCAGCTTGCGTCCAAGGGAGGCCGCTCGGACCCCTTAAGTACCCTGAGATACCGCTCGCCCGCACTATGAGGGGAGCAGAGGTGTTGAAGTACGCCGCGCCCGCGGTGAACAGATACAGGCTGCGGGCATGTAGCAGGTCGTGCGCCGCACATCAGCCTTGGCCGGGAGGTGAGCTCCGGCTCGCCGTGCACATGTCGTCCTCGCTGGAGAGGAGGGGGCCCATCCCCCTCCCCAGTCGCTGCACGGCGCTGCGCGGCTGCGGGGGCGCTGAAACATTAAAGCTAGGCGGCAGAATTGTGTTGGACTATCATCTTCTTTGAGGGTACAGGCTTGTGGAGAGGTTGAGGGGCCAGCGGCGTGCAGATATTCATGGCATTTACTATTATGAAGCCACAGTGTAAGGTGAAGCAGGAGACGGGAGCGTGGTAATGGCCGTGGCAAGAACAGGATGGCAGTTTAACGGGTCGGGGCAGGTTTTACACAAGGCTTACATCTAAAACCAAAATATTACAGAAGGGGCAGAATGCCTTAAAAGTGAAACTCAAAAAAAATATAACCTTCATATCCTTTCAAAATACTATGAAGCAAGTTAACACAGAAATTACACCGGTTTCACCTGGGACAGGTGAACTCTAAATATCCTCTCGGTGGCTGGATTACTTAACAATAAGGTAACCGGCGTAAGAAAATCGAGAATGATACAAGGCCCATGAAATCTGGGGGCAAGCTTGCCCGCGGGAACAAAATTTTTGACCATAACCTGGTCACCTACCTTCAAAGTGGTGGGTCTCCGTCCACGATCATACCTTTCCCTAACCTTTTCATGAGACACTTTAAGATTGGCTTTAGCCTTCTTCCAAAGATCTTTAATGTTATCCGGATCTATTGTCTCGGGTAGAATGTCATTCAAGGACCAGAGGTTAGAGAGCGGCGAGTTGGGAACAAACTTGAACATCAAGGAAGCTGGAGTAAACTTGTGAGATTCATGAACCGCCGAATTCAAAGCAAAAGCTATCCAATGCAGGGACGTGTCCCACCTAGAATGATCTTCATGATGATAGGCAATAAGTGCGGACCTGAGATTACGGTTAACCCGTTCAGCCAGAGATGGTTGAGGGTAATAAGCAGATGTAGTTACATGAGAGATGGACAAGTCAAAACAGAATTTACGAAACAGATTTGATGTAAAAGCTTTAGCATTATCAGATACAATGTATTGGCACGGACCAAAAGAAGCAAAAATAGAATTTAGGCAAGTAATGGTGGACTGAGCGGTAGCCAGCTTAGTCGGAAATAACCAGGAAAATCTTGTAAAACCATCTACACACACAAAGATGAACTTGTTGGCATTACCCTTTGACTGGGGGAAGGGTCCCACATAATCGATATACAGGCGTTCCATGGGGCGCGATGCTTGATGAGAAGACAAAAGGCCTACTTTAGTGGACATGGTGGGTTTACTGATCAAACAAGATTTACAAGCTTTTACAAGTTCCCGAATTTCACCGTCCATACCTTTCCAGATGAACATTTCACGAATCTTTTCACGAGTTTTAAAGATTCCAAGATGCCCCCCCAATGGGGTCTCATGATAGTATTTGAAGATCATAGGTACAAGCACCGCTGGAACAACAACTTTCATCAACTTATCATGTCTCGAAGGGCAACATAGAACACCATTCCTCAGAACATAAGGGACAGCATGTTCCCCAGAAGAAAGGGTTTCCATTATAGGAGCCAGCGTCGGATCTTCACGTTGGTATTTCTCAATATCCCTAAAAAGCATGGGAGCATCTGTTAGGATGGCATTAACCTCGGATAGTATGGACTCGGAAGGTGATGAACTGTCGACCGGTTCGTGGGTTTCGACGTCGTTGTGAAACATACGGCTGAGTCCATCAGCAATAACATTTTCGGTACCTCTGATATGTCGTACATCAAATTGGAAGGCAGAAATACGGATGGCCCAACGGGCTATACGACCTGTACGACGCGGCCTACCTAAGACCCAGCTTAAGGCTTGATTATCTGTCTCCAGATCGAATTTGACGTGTTCCAGATAGAGACGGAACTTTTCTAAGGCGAATAAGACTGCCAACCCTTCGAGCTCATAGATGGAATACTTGGCTTCTTGAACCGATAGAGTCCTAGATGCATAGGCGATGGGACGCCTCCCTAGTTCAGTCTCTTGAAGAAGGACTGCAGCTACAGCTGACGACGACGCGTCCGTTTGGACGATGAATTTCTTCGAGAAATCAGGCATAGCAAGTACAGGGGCATTACAGAGAGCTAATTTAAGATCTTCGAAAGCGGCTTGTTGAGAAGGTCCCCACTCGAATTTGATGCCTTTCCTACGAAGAAGGTTTAAGGGCGCCGCTCTATTAGCGAAGTTAGGAATAAACTTCCTGAAGAAATTCACCATACCAATGAATCTAGCGATACCTTTAATGTCCTTAGGAGGTTTAAAATCACGGATGGCCTGTGTTCTAGAATGATCGACAGCTACCCCATCGGGTGACACAATATGCCCCAGGAATGACATTGAGGGCTTAGCAAAGGCAACCTTGGACAACTTAACAGTTAACCCAGCCTTACGAAGGCGATCGAGAACTTCTCGCAGATGATCTAGATGTTCTTCAAAAGTCTCGGAAAATACGACGACATCATCCAAGTAGTGATATAAGTACTCAAATTTGATGTCGGAAAAGACCCTATCTAGTAGCCTAGTGAGCACAGCTGCCCCCGTGGGGAGCCCGAAAGGCACGCGGTTGTATTCGTATAAGTTCCAGTCCGTGGCAAACGCTGTAAGATGTTTAGACTCCTCGGCAAGGGGAATTTGATTATAGGCCTGATTCAAGTCCAAGATGGTGAAGAACTTGGCCTTACGAAACCATGAAAAGCAAGAATGAAGGTCGGGAAGGGGCACAGATTGCAACACCACCTTCCGATTGAGAGCCCTGTAATCAATGACAGGCCTGAAGCCTCCTTGGGGTTTCGGTACTAGAAAAATAGGCGAAGAATACGCTGACTTAGAGGGCCTAATAATACCGTCCTTCAACATCTGATCGATGATTTCCTTCAGAGCCTTCATTTTAGGTGGAGATAGCCTATACGGTGGAAAACGGACAGGAATCGAATCCGTGACCTCAATTTTGTATTCAATAAGGTCAGTAACACCAAGAGTATCAGAGAACACCTCGGGAAACGACTGACACAGTTTGCGAATACTATCAGCCTGCTCCTCAGGTAGATGTCTAAGGTCTAACAACATCTCATCCTGGGTAGGCGAAATAGAAGAACATGACACAGAATTACACTTTAATAGTGGTATTTTACAACTAGAAGCAAATTTGAATGTGCACGACCTAGACTGGAGATCGAGCACAAGACCAGTGTGAGAAATAAAGTCAGCTCCCAGTATGATGGGGCAAGACAGGTGCTTGGCCACAAACAATTTAACTTTCCATGTAAACTTAAAAACACGAATTTTGACCAGTAAGGAACCTAGAATTTCTAATGGAGATGAATTAGCCGAAACGTATTGAACAGGAGAAGAGACATAGTCAGGGAGTTTACAAACAGATTTCAATTTAGAATACCAATCAGCCGAAATAATGGAACAAACACTGCCTGAATCTAAGAGAGCTGTTATAGGCTCGTTATTTAACTCAATCTTAAGAAAAGGAACAGGTGCGGGGGTATCCGCCGCAATCCTAAGACACTCTTTAGGGCATTCAAACGATGAATTTGAAGGCTGGTCGTTCTCAGCATTTACAACCTGTTTACTAGGGGCTGAGTCTCGGGAAGATGGATTAGTCGGCTCAGCCGACGCCACTAGTCACTTTTTATTATTGGCATAGCTGGAATTTGCACCAGAAGTTGAGCAGGAGGGGGTGCTATTTGAGTTTGGGCAATTTTTGGCGATATGTGAGAAGGCCCCACACTTAAAACAGCCTTGTGATGACCCTGCTCCATTCCTTGTCCCACTTGACTTGATCAGAGGACACTTATTCCGCAGATGGTCAGGCGACCCGCAAGCATAACATTTACGGGGATTGACTGGTCGGCGAGGTGGAGGCCGAGTGTTACTAAAGGAAGGCGGGGGTTCTTTCGCGACACGCAAAGAATCGGCGTATCTAACTCCTTCCGCTGAGACTGCCAATGCTTCAAGTTCCGAGAACGTTTGCGGGCACGCCGCGAAACACAAATATGACCTATAGGATGGTGAAATACCTTCCACAATAGCTTGTACAATTTGATCCTCAGGGAAGTGAAGAGCAAACACCCTAGTATAAAACTTAATGTCTTGGATGAAGTCAGCCAAGTTTTCATCCAAGCGCTGTACACGGTAATAGTACTTCTGAATCAGGGAGGACCTGGCCCTAGCTGGGATGAAGTTAGCTAGCAAATGGGCATGGAAATCCTCAATAGATGATTGCTCGGCAATGGCTCTTACGATTTTATCAGAGAGAATACCAATAGCATACGGATAGATAATTTGCAAAATTTGACATGGCGAAAGAGAAAAAACAAGAGCATGATCCTGAAATTCCACTAGAAATCTTAAAAATGAAATTACGTCACTGGTGGTATTAACGGAAAACTTGGATATACCTCTGAGCAACATTGCCAATGGATGAGGCAAGCTGCTAAACCCGGGCGACATAGTAGGTAAAGGTTTCAATGGCAAGGAAGTTAATTCAGCACGTACATTGTTCAACGATGTGCGGCATTCAGACTCATTGTCCAATGGGGCAGAGATAGTTTGAGCAGCAACGGTTATCCTATTGCCTTCTCCCTTAGCAGGATCTTCCTCACTACTTACATTCACAACGGTGGGCTGATCAGATTTGGGAGGAACTTCCCCAGTTAACAATTGAGTGACTTTACTAGACAATTCAGAGATAGTTTCAAGGAGCGTATTAGCTTGCTTCCTCTGAACGTCATTCACCTTCAGAGACAACAGATCATTAACTCTATTTGAAAAGTGATATAGCCTGCCT
Source organism: Anabrus simplex (assembly GCF_040414725.1). Classification (NCBI taxonomy): domain Eukaryota; kingdom Metazoa; phylum Arthropoda; class Insecta; order Orthoptera; family Tettigoniidae; genus Anabrus; species Anabrus simplex. Next base: position 925,420,746 of record NC_090266.1, on the reverse strand, counting down.
TGCACACGCTTAATTTGATTAGGAGACGGATCGTTTTCATCAAAAAAGCTGACTACAGATGCTAGCCCAGTAATATTCTCGACGATCGTGGAAAGAGAATCATCAATTTCTTTCTCTCCCAAATTGGGGATGGAAATGGGCAAATCAAGGGACTCTCTAAGCTTGTTGGTGTCGATTGCAACCGTGCCTCCAGATTGCACATTTCTGATAGTTAACTCGTATATCAACTCCTCTTTGCGCAAATAGTTAAGTAGGAGAACATCGCGAGGGCCGGGCATGATGACAGAACAATTTTGAAAAACTCAAAAAATTCCAGCAACTGAGACAATTATTAGAGTTCGAATCAAAGCAATGTTTAGCCGTCAAAAGGGGCTAAATTGAGACCCATTCAACCACGCTCTGCTACCACTTGTTACCGGGTTTTTGTGGTAGTTAAGCATGAAAGAAGGTGCTGGGTGGTGAATAGGTCTCAAGCTACTAAAGAGAAATTAAATTTTAAAATTTAACAAGGTTATATTTTCTTTTCAAAATTAGGTAACAACAAATAGAACAGGTACTTAGTAGCCGAAATACAACTTGAAATGTACAATTACAGGGATTAAAGAAGTTGGGCTTCGAGCCCTGAAAACACAATTCTTGAGCAACTAGCTCAACTTTACGATATACCAATTTCAACAAAAGGGGCAGAAGACCCCAATCAAACCCTGGAGCCCTTGCTCCAAATTACACAGCAAAGCCTGCACGAGGCATACAGAAACAAATTTCAAAGAGCGATCCGCTCTCAAAATTGTAAGCCTATCACAAGGCCATACCAAACTCTACCTTCAAGCTGTCCTCTAAGGACGTATTTACAGGGGTAAAATACCCAACCTACTGAGGTCTATTAGGTGAGAAAAGATTAATACATGACCTCAAAATACAACTTGAGAGGAGGCGAACTTGCACTCCTAATACACTTTGCTTAAGACCTACTTGGCACTAGGCCGTTAATACAAGGGCTAATCCCATACTACAGAGGTGACTTAATGGCAATTTACATTACATTACGGGAGAATTGGTTGAGAAAAATGAGTTCACCTCAAGACGATGTGAGTGGGAACTCGAGAGGGTTAGCACTCTCTATCCCATAATGTATCTTTACAAGAGAATAGAAGAAAAGAGTAGTTACATTTTAGGAAAAGGTTACATGATGGAAAACGCTTCGAACCCGCCGCGAGAGTTAAACTGCCGACCTAGCAAGAAAAGAAGATATTAATAGGCCATTACCTGGTGTTGAACGGCTGAAGAAGAAAGAGGCGCTTCCCGCCTCCTGCTATGTACTTAATACACTGAAAGATGGAACAGAAGTGGCCCGGAGACCCCAAAATCAGCAGTTTATAACCTCTCGCGGAAGATTCTAGGCGTTAGGGGAAATAAAACACCCTCCCTCAAAGTTTTTATTGGTTCGGGAAAAGAAACCCCTACATAGAGGAAAAGAAACACATTATTGGTGGAAAATTAATTAAAGAAATTCGGGATTGGCTAGATCCAAAATAAGGGGAAAAGGAGGGGTATACAGCCAACTTAAACCATGACAGAAAGAAATTTAACAAAGAACAAACTCTTGAAATAAAAATTTCTCCAACAAAATAGTTCTTTGATTTCGCACTAGGTCGCACTATTGTTGATCTTCAGTAGTGTCCTCTAGAAGAGAAAGTTCACACTTCTTACTTCAAGCGAAACAAAAACACATCAAAAGTGACACAGTTCAAAAACTCAAAATTTTCCATGTGGTGACATCTTCTGAGAAAGTAGAGAATTAATAGAATAGATAAAGTTCAACCTTCCTCCAGAAGAGGAGTTTCAACTGGCGCCACTTTTAAATAAACGGTGTAGAGGTGTACCGCCCGGTACAATTATTATTATTATTATTATTATTATTATTATTATTATTACCGTCATGTTAGATGAATAGACCGTGTGCTACAATTCAGTTTAGTGGATCGTAGGTTCGATTTCCGACCATGTCGTGGATTTTATTCCATCATTGGTTAATTCTATTAGCATAGGGGGCTGGGTGTTTGTGCTGTCTCCTTAATCCCTGCATCACACTCACACCATACATAAGACTATCCTTTTCTGCGATAACACGCAGTGTCACATAGCAGATACCGCCCTACCCTAATCGGAGGGTCTGCCTTAAAAGAGGGCTGCATACGTCTAGAAATGGGCATACGAAATTATTATATTATTATCCTTATCATTAATATTACTAGCTGACCCAACAGACGTCGTTGTGTCAAAAATAAATGACATTGGAACGAATTGAAATTCATTCTCTACTGCACGCAAAAATCAGAATAATGCAAGTGACTACATTATCAACATCAAATGAGTCACTTTTCTACTGCTACCAAAAGTTAGTACCAAACTACTGGAAAAACGTGTTTTCATTACCTGCAACATTAATATCTTGACTGTGAATAAGAAAATGCTCAAATAGGTCACAGCATGTCACTACCCAGAAATAACCCTGATTGACTGTAGCGTAGATGTGAACTGTTCAGCAAGTCTTCAAATCCCTCAGAGAGCCATAATATTATCCCCCGTTGCAAATCAAGTAATTTGATAAGTTGATGACGTGAAGACAATGTGGCAAAAGTTATTCCCCTTTCTTCGTAGGAAATAACTATCATAGAAAACACTGATTCAAATGAACACTATGAAGATATTTATCATTGTAAAGCTTTAAGGTACATGATATTTTTTGTTTGATTACATGGCGCGTAAACAAACAAAGTTGATGGTTTTCCAACACGGTAACAGGCAACATACAATTGGCCATGCGAGAAATATGGGTGTTCAAGATTAATGCTGCCAACACTCAATGAATGCCCCTGGGATTTATTTATGGTCATAGCAAAAGCGACCCACACTGGAAACAGCAGTCATTTAAATTCAAATAGTATGTCAGTCGGAATCACAGAGATGCGTGGTATCAAAACGTCTTCTCCCTTATACTTCCCAGTTGGAATGGTTGCTTCGATCACGTTGTTCAGTAATGTTTTCACCGCTAGTTGTGTGCCATTACAAAGACGCGGTTGGTTGATATTTTGTAACATTATGACCACTGATCCGACCTTTAATTCAAGAATGTGAGGCGGCAATCGTGGCAAATCCAGTGAGTTCAAAAATCTGTAAATAAGAAGGACAGGTTTATTATTTTTGTCAAAAAACTATAAAATAAAATAAAATAAAATAAAATAAAATAAAATAAAATAAAATAAAATAAAATAAAATAAACAAAACAATATGGGGGATAAGTCTGTTTGTTGTATGTTAAAAGAAAGCAACGTTATATATTACCTTGAAAGTTGGCATGAAATTGTCCCGAAGTACATTTGTTGCCCCAAATGAAGTCATTTGGAAGCAGTTGTTATATTTTTGGATATTTGTAAGGGAATGCATGGAATCTGTTCCTGTTCCTGAAACCAATGAGTATAATGGATCTGGTGATGGAAGCAATGGCACTAATTTCACTTTGCCATTTGCGCAACACAATCCAGCGGCTTCATTTTTGTATTTCAATGCCTTACAATTTTGGCAAACTGAGTGCATAGATGTAATAACAACGCATTGGTAGGCACTGTAGTCAATTGAAACATCGTAACTGAAAATAGCTCGATTCAAACTTGGAAGATAATTAGTTGAACGACGCGCTGCACGGGTTTGTGATATTCGAATCCTTTAAGTTTCATTTCGCTTTTCACGTTGTTGTGCAGTCCGATTAGACTGAAAATTAGCTTGGCTTGTAGCATTTCGAGTTCTTCGACCGAAGTTACTTCGCCCGCGTTTTATAGGCGGCATGAGTCTTGAAATGAGTATACTGTACATGGAAGCACACACATAATAAACCAATCAACCAAAGAAATCGATGAACTTGTTTGTTGAGAAGCGAAGATTTAAAAATAATCAGGGTAGACAAAGGTCTCCAGCTACAACAAAACACAACTCTGCATGCGACTGTCTGGAGAGCGATGTTTGGGAGATCAGTACCGGCAGTCGAGGCAGCCAGACAGCCAGCCAGCCAGCCCGTGCGAAACCAAAATCCAAGGAGACATTCTTCCTGCCACAAACTGAGAACTAAGCGAGATAAGGACTTGAGGTTTGTTTTAAAAATAACTTCCATATCTGAAGACCATATGCCTCGCTTTGACCCCCGCATGCAAATTCAATAGCAAAGAAGTTGCCCAGCGACTGACTTTTTCGTGCCTGCGCATAAAAATCTCTGAACATGACTGAAGAGAAACACAAATAGTGCTTGTTCTTATCATTTAAATGTAAAAACAAACATATCTGCGTCGAGCTGAAATGTTCCTTTACTAGCAGTGAAAATATTACAAATATAGTGAATATAACATAGGAGTTATGACATGATAAGTTCTATGCAATGAAGATTTTGCATTTGAGGTAACATTCCATTGTATTAACATTTTCACACCTAACTTTTCTTGTTAACGCCATCAAATGCGGCTTGAAATTGTATACATAATCCGATATTCACCCATTTTAACCGATAACATTGAGATGTACGGACATTTGGCAAACGAGCTGGATTAGAGGAGGACAGCGCTAAGCGCAAACGTGGGAGAAGGAAAGAGAGACGAACAGTTTGAATGGAAAAAGAGAAATGGGGTTTTACGTTTTTCCAGGCATGTTTTCTAATTTTTCTCTTCGTAAAAACCTCACTCGGATTTCGACGAATATTTGAAAAAAAATGAGCCAAATTGGTCCAGCCGTTCCCGAGTTTTGCGCTTAGCAACACATTTAGCGATTCATTTTTATTATTAATATTATTATAGCTGATCACAGTAGGGTACAATCGCATAGTTTCACAGGAGGAAGCTTTCAGCTTCTGTGTATAATTTTCTCAAGATTGATTCTGTCTACATAGCCAAGATGACACTTTGTTCACCCCTATATCCGGCGACGTGACATTCTGTTGTTTGGAAACGTTCATATTTTTACACAATAGCGCTTAACGCACTAACATGCTCTGCCCCGCTAGTCTATACGCGTCTAAGTAAAACAGAAGAAAATATTAATTTTACTTTTCCTTTCTCCTTCGCACAATAGTGAGCGATGAAGCCTTCGTTTTATGGGTTCCCGAGTATGATTCTTGTCTGGGTTAGAGGTGTTATTCTCGATTGAATAATTCTTCTAGCTCAGTAACTGGGTTGTTTTCCGTTTATTCCGGTAATTCCCCGACCTCTGTCTTCACTCTTCCTATCCTCTACAATGCACCTGTTCAACATACAAGGTGTGATCAGTTGTATCCTCGGTTATTCGACCGGGTCAGGAATAAAATAAATGAAGTCCCCATCTTGCGGCGAGGATAGGATTTGTGTCGTCTGGCGAAGCCTGTCACACAACTCTGGGACAATGGTTAATAAATGTCAGCCTCGGATAGTCAAATGAGTAGAGGTAGGTACGTGGCTTTCCGTGGTTTCTTGCTTCACCGCGAGCAGGCAAATGCAGGGGATAGAACTTAACTTATGCCCACGTTCGCTTCCTTCTCTCTTCCTTCTCTCGTCCTTGTCTTTCTTTTCTAATCATCCCTTCCCCCTACATAGCCCCTGTTCAGCATAGCAGGTGTGGACTAGTTGGGAGCAAGGTACTGGTCAATCTCTCTAGTTGTATTCCCCGTCCTAATGTCTCACGCTCTAGCACAGTGCCCATGTGGCGGTAGAGTTCGAATCCCTCGCTGAGTAAAAGAGAAAAAACAACTGTAGAGTGTAAAAAAGATTAAGAAAGAAAGCAATCCGACGGGATTGTGTTATTGAAAGAAATGAGACACAAAAAAATTTAACATTCTAAGAAATAACAGTATTGTAGATCGATCCGATTAAATACCATCAACTCTTCATCTCAAATTATTATTATTATTATTACTATTATTATTATTATTATTATTATTATTATTATTATTATTATTATTATTATGTCTAACACGATAGATCAATAGTCAGTATACTGACCACCAGTTCAGTGGGCTACGGGTTCGACTTACGACCGGCTCGTGGATTTTATCCGTTATGAGTTAATTCCATTGGCTCTGTGGCTGGGTGTTTGTGATGACACCATCAATGTTACAACTCACACACCACACAAAACACTATCTTTTACCACGATAACATGCTGTTTACACATAGCAGATGCCGCACACTCTCATCGGAGAGTCTGCCTTTTAAGGGACTGCACACAGCTAGAAATAGTCACACTAAATTATTATTATTATTATTATTATTATTATTATTATTATTATTATTATTATTATTATTATTATTATTATTATTATTATAAAATGGACGTGAACATACCTAGATGCATCATTTGTACATCCCTACATCCTGTATCAAATGATTTGCAAACATTTACATTCCGCCTTGCGGCTCGTATGCTGTATGCTTGTCCTGCCGTCTGACTGTACGAGTGTGTGAATGAAATCTGGCAAATTATTATTAATAAAAGGTATTATTACCCAACACCCGCATTTCCCCTGCATCATGTAACATGCTATCTTATCCTGCTGTCTATCCGTACGTGTGTGAGAAAAACTAAATTATTATTATTAATATTATCCATCTCTTTGTTCATTCTTCTTCTACTTCAAGTGCCATATCCGGTTGCCCAGATGTCGGCGATTACTCTGGAGAAAGTTTTTCTGTCTTCTGCTAGTCGGAAGAGTCTCTCCGTTGTCTCAATACCGGTCCACTGCTTGATGTTGTGTAACCATGTTATCTCTGGTCTGCCAACTCGCCGTTTGCCCTCTATTTTTCATTAGTCAGAGTTGAATCCTTCGTTTCACGAGGGGTTGCCGGAGTTCGATTTTTGACATTATTGACAATATAAACATGACTGAGGAATGAGCGCCGTTAGTAATGCCGTCCCTTCTGCAGCCAGTCCCTGCCATGAATGCTGTAAAAATAACGCTTACAGGATCGGTTGGTGCATGCATTTCAGTAGGCTTGGCTGACTTCTGGTTCAGTAAAGAAAGCAACGGGAAACTACCTCACTCCTCATTTCCCTAGTATGCCTTTTCAGTAATGTCTAAACCAACTATGTCAGTTGATGACGGTGCTGTAGAGGAACCAAATTGGTGCATGTATTTCAGTGGGCTTTGGCAGACTTCTAGTACGGTAAAAAAGCAACGGGAAGCTACCTCACTCCTCATTTCTCTAGTATGCCTCTTCCGTGATGTCTAGACCATCTAAAACTGTTAATGATGGTGCTGTTGAGGATCCAAGTTGATGCATGCATTTCAGTGGATTTTGGCAGAATTCTAGTACGGTAAAGAAAGCAACGGGAAGCTACCTCACTCCTCAATTTCCTAGTATGCCTCTTCAGTGTTGTCTAGACCATCTATGTCAGTTGATGTTGGTGCTGTTGTAGATCTAAGTTGGAGCATGTATTTCAGTGGGCTTGTCAGTCTTCTAGTACTGTGAAAAAAGCAACGGGAAACTACCTCACTCCTCATTTCCCTAGTATGCCTCTTCAGTGACGTCTAGACCATCTATGACAGTTGATGATGATGATGATGATGATGATGATGATGATGATGATGATGGAGCTGTTGGAGATCCAACCAACTTTACGGGTGAAGACAAAACACACCTCCTAATTGCTCTAGTATGCCATTTCAGTGATGGCTTGGCCATCTATGACAGATGACGACAGAGCTGTTGAGGATCTAACCAGCACGACGTAAGCTTAAAAGTATGCGTGTGTGGGAAGTGAATGTGCTATCTCGCATATGAGAAGAACACGATCGCTTCCTTGTCTATTCCCTTCCAATCTTCCCATTCTCCCACAAGGCACATAACAGGTGTGAGCACCTGAGCAAGGAAATGGATATTCTGTCCATGTGTATCCTCCTGTCACAAAGCCACACACTCCAGGACAGGCGGATGACCTCCGCCTCTGTGGTGTAGTGGTTAGCATGATTAGCTGCTACCTTCCGGAGGCCCGGGTTCGATTCCCGGATCTGTAACACAAATTTGAAGTGTTAGAGGAGATAGAATGGGGTCCACTCAGTCACGGTTAGACAACTAAATAGAGAGGGGGATCGATTCCATCCTTAACTATCCACGATGTGTTTTTTTGTGGTTTCTTACTTCTCGTCGTGGCAAATGCCAGGATGGTACCTAACTTAAGACCACGGCTGCTCCCTTCCCTCTTCCTTAACTATCCTTTCCATTAACATTATTATGTCCGACAGGTTAGATAAATAGAGAGTGTACTGGTCTTCAGTTCACAGGGTCGTGGGTTTGATTCCATCAACCGTAATAGTGGATAGTGTGATTAGCTACTGCCCACGGAGGCCCGAGTTCGATCACCGGCTCTGCTACGAAAATTCCAAATGTGGTATGAAGGCTAGAACAGATTCACTCGGCCTCGTGCGGTTAGATGAGTAGAGGTGGGTACGATTTTCTCTCTCTCTCTCACACACACACATCCATCGTGGATATGGTTTCTCACTTCTTCTCAAGGCAAATGCCGGAATGGTACCTAACTTAAGCCTACGGGCACTTCCTTCCCTCTTCCGTGTCTATCCCATACCTCGACAGGGCCCCCTGTTCAGCATAGCGATAAATCCTCACTGCAAAGGTCATATGACAGTGATGATGTCTGTTGGATGGGGACGTAATGCGCGATCTGTACGTCATTTGCTTTCAGCGACATACGAAAGTCCCCACATGTGTGTGTCCAAACTAGCGCGATATTTGAAATGTAGTAACTCACAAAGATGCCCACAAGAGTGCATGCGGTGACAGATAGTTACTTCACAAGTCGCCGCGTGACTGCACTGTAGTCTCACGTCCATCCGTGAGTGTGTTGTTTCCGCACTAGCGCAATATTTGTAGTAACTCACAAAGATGCTACAAGTGTGCGCGCACGTGTCTCCCGCATATCTGCGCTGTTATCCGCAATCGCGGTTGCCCGGTTCCGCACTCCTCTCCACCCCGACCCGCACGACGATGCAATAAAAGTCGCTGCACATTTTGTCACTTCTCGCAAGAGAGTAGGCCGTGTCTGGCTTTCTAGCCGGGCGATATTTTCGGTATAGGAATACCAAGGCGGTGGACCTCTAGGGAGAAAGAGAGAGCAATCTCTCACTCACTCATCTCTGATTTTTGGTAGGGAGCTGGGAGGTGGCCGCCAGGGAGGGAGGAGATAACACTCTCCACCCACCCAAAAAACCAAAATCTCGGTCACTGACCTAACAGAATGAGGTTAGGTTAGTGTCCGTGGTTACAAGTTAGATTAAGACGTCATTATGACGTCATAACCTTACTACGTGAGGTTCATCCTCCTCACGTACCTAAGCTGTGACATCACAATGACGTTATTGACCTGATGTCATTGACTAGAGGTCATTGACAGCACTAAAAGAATGCTGACTCAGTAAAAATTCAAATTTTGCTGCCACTAGGGGTCAATGACCTCGTGAGAAAATGCTGACGCAGCACCAGTTGTCTTAGAACATACATTCTCCTACTACTATCATGTAAATGATAAAACATATCGATCTCTTTAAACTGGGTAATAGGGGCCGATGACCTTCGATGTTAGGCCCCTTAAAACAACAAGCATCATCATCATCATCATAAAGTGGGTTATATTCTAAGGACTTAATTTTGTTGTTTGTAGGATTGTCTTAAATGAATTAATATATTTAGTTTTTTTCTCATACTTTTTCTCCACACGTTTAACAGTTGAGATATTCGTCGCCATAAGACCTATCTGTGTCGGTACGACGTAAAGCCCCTAGCAAAAAAAAAACAGTTGCGATAACTGCTGCTCTAATGACTTGACAACATTCACCGTAAATGAAAAACATAAATCAACTCCTTGCTATTAGTATATTATTAAATAGCATGTGAATTTACTTCTACTTCATTTCATCCTTTAAATGATGGAGGTTGAGTTATGTTAAACTTAATGTGACCGTGTTATTTTGATGATTTTATTAAAATGCCTCACCCAGTTTATAGAATTAGAATAACGTTTTCTCTCCTTGCTCTAAAATAAATAAAATACACATAACACATGACAAATAGTCTCAAATACACATAACACTAGAGCACTAGGCAGGTTTTCAGATTAATTGGTTCACACCTATTTCGCCCAAGATTTCTAAGCCATTATATCGTTATTAGAGTAATTATCGTCATGTACGAGTATATTTATTCCGACAATAACCTGTCCTTCAGTACATCAGCCTATAGTGTGTTAGATTGGAGAAAGCCGGTCTGAATGGTACAGACGATTGAGGAGCTGGCCTTGAAACTCAAACTCGGCAGGTTCGATCCTTGCTCAGTCTGGTGGTATTTGAAGGTGCTGAAATACATCAGAACTCCTGCGGGACACTATTTAGGCACATCGATGTCTCCGAAGGCCGTCCAAGTAGTTAGTGGGACGTAAAAACATTAACATTGTTATTTATTAGATTTGGGAAAGGAAGAAAGAGGCACAGTGATCGATAGAGAGAAAGAGTGAGAAGGAAGAAAGGAATTAAGAAAGAAAGAAAGAAAGAAAGAAAGAAAGAAAGAAAGAAAGAAAGAAAGAAAGTGATGATGGTGACGATCGCTAACCTAAGAGACCAATCCTTGAAGTCATCGGCCGTGGAGGGTGAGTAAGAACGAGAAGCCTCCTTCCTCCTTCCTCCTTCCCAAACGTATCAAACGTACCAAAATATAAGAATGAATATAAACAAATGCCGCACTCTTCCATGCAATAATAAAGCACAATTTTGAAAACTGATCGGGTAGTGGTAACATGGTTTTCTACCATAGGTGAATGCGATTGAATCACGACCTCAGCATATGGCACTTTTGTAATTAATAATCACTGTCTTCCCTTTCGGATTGCGCATCAAACTGGAGGTCCCGTAATCAGAGGCGCATTTATGCCCGTGGAAAATATCAGCTATCATACTTAATGAACACGCTGATTTTTGTGCATAAATTACTAATCTCGTACATTTGTAATATTTGTTTATTATTCACCCAAAATACTCCAGAATTTTCTGCAGTCTGCGCATTACCCCTGGCTACATGGCAGTTTATATTACGTTGTCGTAATCCGGTGCCCTTGTAATGTCGCTCTGAATTTTATAGAACTGCCGAGTTGTTAAGCCTTTCTTCTGTCATTGTCGTGTGGTAGTCCTTCCGAAGTTCCAGGGTGGGAAACGTTCATTAAGCTGAACACCTTTTTGCCATATTACACAGATGTATTATAAGAGCAGTGCCCTTATTGGAATATACGTATATACTGCACAGCTTCCAGAAAAAATTGCTGAAAGTTGTATAAATGAAGTGATTTTAAAGCCATTTATTTCAGTTGTGCTTTGAAGTGAAGACATTAGTTTATTAATTTAGACTCAATATCGACACAAAGGACGCGTTCCTTGTTATAAAATTATATCGTCGCAATTAGCCCCGCCTCTCAAAATTTTTCGCTTAAGTTTGGGCCTACATTTTCTACATTCAAATGCGCCACTGCCTATAGCCTATTACATTCGTAGGAACCACAGTTATGAATTTATTGATTGTAATATGAAGGGGTCGGGGCAAAAGAATGCCAAGCAACATTTTCTTAACTTTAAGGGAGAGCAGTTAGAAAGTTCGTTCAAATCGTGAAATCGTACCATTCACGGGAATGTTGTAATAATAGCTTTGAAAGGTTCAGTAATATTCATTGTATGTTATTTGCAGGCATAATTTCTTTTGGGCTGCTATTTGTACAGTAAAAGTCAATACATTTAATACCACGTCACAGAATACTGTGGCTTGGCACTTTATTGCCCCAATGGGAGTGACACTTATCTTAGGAATATTATTTTATAATAATGATATTTCAACTATTTTAATCAGAAATGAAAACTAACACCAATCTTCAATTACAATAATATTTCCACCAATAATATTGAAATTGATAGCAGCGGAAATCGGGGTATAACTGGCAACTGAAGAGAAATTTAAATAAATCAACATAAACCCATCACGGAAAAAGGTCTGTTTGTATCTTTTAACTATGATGTTCTTTTCAAAATATGGAATTTAGGGACTTATAACTGCACATGCGTAACATTAAAACTAAAAGATCAGCTGCTCCTTTCCTACACTTCTTCAACTTCATTAGTGTCTTCAGAATCAGGAATCAATCTGGGATAAAAATGGTGATGGACAGGTGGGACGTAGTCCAGGAGTTTCAACACATCTTGCAGTTTATTTTTCTTTATTTTTCGCACAGTAGTGTACTTTCGTTTCAAGCTGAACGTTGTGGTGTTGCCTCTTTTTCGCACCCTACAGTCTTCAAAATCCATATTTACTCTTGTTTTTTAATTTGATAAACCATGGATTACTTGCTTCAAATTTGATCAAATTACGTCTGTGAATTTAAATTCCATGCTACTTACACATTTTTTTTTTTTTACTGGTGTTCAGGAGTCCAACTTTTAATGCTGCCAGGTCATAAAAGTCGTCTTGTTTCATGTCTGTTACACTGAACTTCTTCTTTCTCCCACATTCTTGAATGATACATTTCTAGTCGGCAGCGTCGTACACAGGCGGCTGATTTCGTTGGTACTTCTCAATTTTAACAAAGTCTCTATCTGATAGCAAGAATGTGTGGCCAGAAGTTAAAAACCAGTGCTCTATCTCATTAAATCGTTTGGTGTGAATTAAATAAGGCCAGAGTGCCATTATATTCCAGTTTTTATTCTGGCCCCTGCAGTTATCATAAAAATCACAAGCTTTTTAGCATCGACGGCATTTGTTTTCAGATACTTCAAATCTGCACTACCTATTTTGTTACTGCCTCTCCTACAATACTGTCATCCCACAAATACAAGCACACTAAGTCTTTACCACAGTCATGAATGCGTACATTGTATGTCCACAATTTCCGTAGCTTGACTATCCTTCAGGTATCCTGTATCTCCGTTTTACAGGAATAGCTCCAATACATCCAAATAAATAAGCATTTTTCTTATCAAAATCAGAGAAATCCAAAAACCCATTATATTGACAATATATGTTGTTCTTCAAGTTCAAAACATCTCAGGGGACAGCGACATAGCTCTCCAACTTTTGCTCCTGGAACAACTTTTCCGGTCGTACGCGCTACATATTCTGTTCCTTCGTTTCGCCTCTTCTTATTCATCTGTATCGTAATACGTCTATTTCTCTTCCTAGAATTCGGGCCTTTCTCAGGAGAATGTAACGGTACCCTTGAATGATCCAGGATATCCTAAACAGTGCAAAACACCAAGTCTTAGTACGAGAAATACCCATGTTGTATCCTCTGTTATGTAACCAATAACGATACTTTAACAAGAGTGCTGCAAAATTATGCACTAGTTTTTCTGTTAACTCGTATAAACCTCTGGTCGCAAGTGCCAATGTAACCTTTCTTGAGAAAAATGATGACTGACAGCAACAGATTTAAAATTGGAGCAATATAGTGCCAAGCCACATAATGAATATTTGCGAATGTTGGTCAACAAAAGCCTTAAACTAACTTGAGTAAACTTTGAACTGAAAAAGCCACTTGCTATAGATCCATGAGTGTGTTATAACGGTTCCTGAAACATAACCTAATGACTTAATAAGTTACATACCCCAAGCAACAATGGCGGAAACTTTAGTTATGGTCAAAATAATGCCAAGCAACACTTACCTCACTTCCATTTTGAGAGGAAATTTCACATGCTATGTGAGGAAGATAGTCAGGTTCTACATCAGGATCACTGAGATATTCTTCAGAATCACTCGAAAACACAAGCTTCCTCCTACAATCCATGGTAATCTGCGTCTCCTGGTTGCTTGACACTGTTTTGCTCCGAGTGTTTCTAAGAACAGTTGGAGGCAACAGTATGAAAGTCATATGCAGTGCCACTTGAATGTGTTTCTATGCAAGTTTCCAGTGTTTACTGATAGCTTATCATAATCCTCAACAAATGGCACCGACAGCTCAGTTTTGACAAAAATGTTGCTTGGCACTCTTTTGCCCCGACCCCTTCATATAACTAATAAACCATACCCGGCTATGTCCGGCTCATTGACTCTTTAGCATCGCGGCCCTTGGTTTAGAGGGTTTTGTGTTCGGTTACGGGCCGGGTTGAACATTTTATCCATGTTGGTTATTTAATCTGGCCGAGGGTCAGTATTCTTTTGTCTCCATACATGACCCTACCTATACATATAACACACCTCACTATCAAACGAGCGACATAGTTCGCAAGCACGACCTCACTAGGGTGTGGGAAGAGTTGAATGATAATGATAATTATCATTATTAATTAGAGTTATTAATAATAAAAGTAATTAATAAAACATTCCATTTCAGTCCTTTTATGCTTCACCAAGCGATGAAGTGGGTACGCGGTACAGCCTTGCATTCGAGAAGTGAATAAATAATAATGTTATTTCTTTACGTCCCACTAACTAATTTTTCGGAGACGCCGAGGTGCTGGAATTTTGTCCAGCAGGAGTTCTTTTACGTACCAGTAAATCTACCGACACGAGGCTGACGTATTTGAGCACCTTTAAATACCACCGGACTAAGCCAGGATCGAACCTGCTAAGTTGGGGTCAGAAGGCCAGCGCCTCAACCGCCTGAGCCACTCAGCCCGGCTTCGAGAAGTGAGAGGTTTGAGAACCATAGCCAACAGCACTAAGGATGATTTTCCGATGTTTCCCATTTTAACATCATGCCCTTTTCTTTCTAAAGTCACCAAAAACCGTCAAAAATGTTTGCGACGTTAGAGAAATTACAAAAAGGATCATTTGCTTTTATCATTTCCTCCCCCTTCTTCCTCTTAGGAAGCTTTGATTTACTTGTAGGCTTGTGTATATATGTTTTGTTGTTGTTTTCGAATGAATCACTATTCCTTTATCTTATTCTAATGTCCAGAGTGCCTTTATTGATATTTGTCTTACGTCGAACCGACATAGACGGGCCTTATGGTGGCAATGGTATGAGAAAAGGCCAGGATGCCACTGTGGCCTTGATTAAGATACAGCCACGGTGTCTTAATAGGTATGAATGGGAAACGATGCCTGCCAACAGTGTGGTTAGAACCCAGTAACTCTCGAATACAAGCTCACAGCTACGTGATGTAAACCGCGTAGCAACTCGCTTGGTACTTTTCTATCACGTTAGAACTGATTGTGATAGACATATTTATGAAAGTGACCAATTTACATTTACTTCTCACACTCTGTGAATGTTGTGGTCCATCTCTGCAAATATAAAATCACACTCGTCAACGTTTTGTTACGAAATGAACTGAGACATCTTTTCAGTAGAAAAATATATTCAATAAAAAGATTCAAATTTCTGTTGATGATTTCCTGTGTGTATTGAAATTAAGAGAACGTTGAAGACTCACAAATAAGGTGCCCTATTACCTCTAAGAAACATAACCGATAAATTTAATTACAGAGCCGTCAGCCGCAAATGACAAACGGGAGAAGATGAGTAATGTCACCCGCACGTGTATTCTACCAGTAGTCCTCTTTACGTACTCTTGCAAATTATTAATAAGAGCTTGTCATGATTTGTCTAACGCCTGGGGTTACATTCCGCTTATATTATAGGTCCAAAAAGCTGCGAACAAACTGTTAACTTGCCTTGTTATACAGTGAGAATAAAAATTAAATTTAGGTATATTTAATTCGTAGTAAAGAAGATTTATTTTCGTAGCTTCCCTTAAGAAGTAAATAAGAAGCAAGAGAGTAATAAATGAACTAGCCTTTTTCCGACAAAACACAAGATATCCATCTTTCTTTCTTTCTTTCTTTACCGCTTTTCCCCCATCTGTGGAGTCGCGCCCTGTTTTTGGGCCGGATGCCCTTCCTGACGCCAACCCTGTATGGAGGGATATAATAATTATTGCGTGTTTTTGTGGTGGTTGGTAGTGTAGTGTATTGTCTGAATATGAAGAGCAAAGTGTTGGGACAAACACAAACACATAGTCCCCGTTCCAGTAGAGTTAATCAGAGGCGATTAAAATCCCCGACTCGGCCGGGATGCGAACCCGGGACCCTCTGAACCGAAGGTCTCAAGGCTGACCATTCAGGCAATGAGCCGGACCGACAGTAATACAAGCTATCTATAGGATTAATATATTAATAATTTCAGTAAATGTGTTTTCCCGTTCATGGGGCTTCTCTTATTAATTCAGCGTTTGTGTTTTAGCTATTTTCTTTACGTCGCACCGACGCAGATAGGTCTTATGGTGACGATGGGATAGGAAGGGCTTAGGAGTGGGAATGAATTAAGGTACAGCCCCAACATTTGCCTAGTGTGAAAATGGGAAACTACAGAAAACCATCTTCAGGGCTGCCGACAGTGGGGTTCGAACCCGCTATCTCCCGAATGTAAGCTCACAGCTGCGCACCCCTAATCGCAGGGTCAACTCGCCCGGTCAGCGTCTGTGATTATGTAATAAGTTGCACAGCATTTTGATCTCATCATACTTTTCGTTGGGGTTAATATCCTCTTGCGAACTTTGGAGACAAACCAGTTCAGAGAAAGCACTCTGTCAGAGCCATGTCTGACCTGTAACTTCATCAGTATAGAATATTTTGTGGAAGACATGAAAAGTACAATTTCACGTGCTAGGTGATCAGAGAAATGACAGTACCACATCATTAAAAATAAATATATTCTTCACTAAAATATACAACACTCCCCAGTAAAGGCTTCCTAAATCGAATATACATGTATTAGTTCATTTCTCGTACTAATGTGTACTGTAATTAAGTATGATATGTGAAATTCAACCGGACACTGTAAGTATCATCGCTTCTAACTATGAAATGTACAATCGCGATCACAATAATTCCGGGTGGAAAAGGAAACAGGTAACCTTTTGGGCGAAGATTTTGGTCAACCCTGAGAATGAGGGAGAAGTAACCAAGGCTACGTCACATGTGTTCGTCTTCCAGGAGGTGTGGCTTTCGACGTTGCGCACTCAGAGGTCACTCCCAATCCAATTTGCTCTTTGGTTAAACATTCTGTCTATACTAGCTTTTCCTAATCAAGGAAAACAATTAAGTGTAATTTAATTGCGATGAAGTGTGCGTGTTGTAATTCCACCCCAATATATAGCACTTAATTGTTTGATCAGCGCTGAAAATACTTCATAGGAACGGTTTTTCAAACGTCCTTGCGTCTCTGATAATCATAATTATTTTATGCCAGGTTAGGTTTACTTTGATTTTTGAGAATAAAAATTATTATTATTATTGTTATTATTATTATTATTATTATTAGTAGTAGTAGTAGTAGTAGTAGTTACAATAAGGGTCATTCTTTCTTACAGTGGTTAAGCGCGATGCCATTTGATAATGAAGGCATAGTCGAGACCGCTAATATTTCAGCCAGACTTCGCACACAAGAATTACAAAGAAACTGGAGAATTCGGCCCTCAGTGACTTAACATACACATTACGTCTGTTGCCTTGAAGGAGCCGTGTGGTTCCTCCCTTCATTCCCCTCTTCCTTCATTGTAGAGCTAGAGAAACATGTGGGCAGGCGGGGAATAAAGTACCTTTCCCTCCGTGTGTGTTTCGTTCATGCTAGATATCCTCGTACTTCGTTTTCTACACCTCCCCTCACTCTTCTGATGCGTGCATGTGTTAAAGCGTCTCATGGATGTGACCAATGAGAGAGTGTGTGTAAGCAGGTACTGGGTGGTTTTGAGGGTTGTACTGATTTCTTGCCTGAAATGAATATTTCTGGCCACGAGATACTAAAGATATCGAGTGTACCAGGTCATTATACATTGCTGTGCAATACTTAAGGACGAGATAGATAAAGCAACATAACATATCAACTATTCGGTGGAAGTAATTGAATGTGAGGTAACATTTTGCCAGAGGTCTCCCACACCTGGCGTGAGGTCAGCGTGAATATAGCGTCAAATGGGTCTGGCCTGACGAAACGAGGCAGCTGAAGGAACGGGACAAGGCACTGTGTGTCAATCAGCGAGCTGTTACGGTGCACTTTGGTGGCATTATTCATTAAAACATGGCCCGGAGACAACATTTGGGTGACTTCACACGGGGAAGAAACATCGGGAAAATGAAAGAAGGACGAGATGTGACGAGTGTAGGCCAGGAGTTCGGTATTGCTCACAACATTGTTTCACGTACATGGAGAGCATTTCAAACCACAGGCACTGCCGCCCGAAGAAGAGGAGGGGTCAACAACGGTCAACTACAGCAGCAGATGAACGCTACATTGTGCAACAGGCAAGCAGAGACTCATGTCAAACAGCGGGTGCAATTGCAACCACATTTAACAGGACTGCAAGGCACCCAATATCACGCTCCACAGTGGTACGGCGGCTACATGGAGGTAGTCTGCTTTCCCGACACCATTACGTTGTGTTCAGTTTACACCCGCATTTCGGCGGCACCATTTGCTATGGTGTAAAGAACATATTATTTATTTTTATTAGAAGGTTATTTCATTCCTACCCTATGGGTAGGCGGGCCGTCAGCTGTACAAAGTAGTTCTTAGGCCGTGTACAATATATATATATATATGTAAAAGAAAATCGAATGTTAATGGTATGTATAGACATACGAGGGGAAAAGTAGGAGGATAACGAATTAGGATGCACAGTTATACAGATAGGTACAAAATAGGATAACAAAATTATGAATATACAACGAAGATAAACATGTTTGCATCGTAGCGTATAGGAGCAAGAGTTCATATTGTCCATTGGGCGTCAATGCACTGACAACATAAGCACTGCACTAGTCAAGTTCACAACATACCGAGTAGGAAATGAATATAACGTGCACTGACAAATTGTTACAAATAACAGACGAAATTGCAGAAAGAAAGGAAAGACAACACTGAATATAAAGAATATGGAAGAAAAGTCGGTTGAATAACGTTCAAGAACACCAATTGCTAGCTTAAGCAAGTCCACATAACGTAAATAAAGAACGTGCCGCAGGTGGAATGTCAATCGGCACGAATAAATACACTGAGAAAAACAAACAGAAATTAGAAGCACACGCATTACCTTGTGGCACTGCAGAAAAACGAAACGGAAACACTGTCACATAACACAGTATGTCCTCACTTTGGACGAAAAACATAAATAATAATAATAATAATAATAATAATAATAATAATAATAATAATAATAATAATAATAATAATAATAATAATAATAATGAACACAAGATAAGAACTAATGGGACGGAAAGTCCGTTTGCTTGTGCCAGAGTAGAAACAGAGAAAATATTGTGATGATAAAAATAATAATAATAACAAATAAAATAATAAATAATAAAATAATAAAACAATGGACGGACACTGGTCGTGCTGCAGAAATATAGGCTGCACCACTGTGCGCAGGAGCATCATAGAATTGAAAAATACAGTTTTAGCTTGTAACAGGACAGTGGTAGAGAAAGAGTGGGGTGGGGGGGGGGAAGCTATGTGATGGGGGGAGGAAAGAGATGAGAAGTCTGGAGTGTGCGACGGTCGTTAAGAATGGCATCAGCTAAAGGGGATAAGGACAGGGCTTCGGTGATGATAGGATTGTGATTACTGGTACCTTTGGTGAGATAGTTGCGGTGTAGAGAGTGAAGGTAACCAAGGATAGTGGGGAAAGAATAAAGTGTTTGAAAGTTAGCAGAGGGAGTGTCAAGGGGGAGGCGATGTGCGATTCGTAGAGCATGTCTGTCAAGTTTCAAGAGCTGAATATACTGTCGAACATGAGCAGTCAACCAAGTCAGGGAGGCATAGGTGACGACAGGGCGGATAAAGGATGTGTAAATATGGATAATATGGGAGGGTCGAAGACCCCAGGTATGAACAGTGAGCGAACGAAGGGCACGGAAGCGAGAAAATGCCTTTTTATAGATATTATCAAGATGATGGTTCCATTGGAGGTTATTTTGAAAGGTAATGCCTAAATATTTTAATAGATTAGTCTCCGCAAGGGGTGTATTGTACATAGTTAGCAGAACTCGATGCCGGGGGCGGCAAAGACGGGATTTTTTACGAAAAACTATAAATTGAGTTTTAACAGGATTAACGGACAAATGCCAGGATTGAAGCCAGGTTTCGAGAGTAGTGAGGTAGGCTTGGAGTTGAGTAGTTAATGTGTTAGTCGTGGTGGAAAGGGCAAGAATAGCTAGATCATCTGCATATTGATACAGGCGGAGGGGAGGATCAGGATGGGGAATATCATGAGTGAAAAGGATATACAGCAAAGGTGAAAGTGGAGAACCTTGTTGAACTCCGGAAGTCATAGGGAAAATATAAGAGGAGGTGCCATGAATTAAGATACGAGATGAACGGGAGTGAAGATAGTGATAAATAAAACGAATAAGAGTAAGAAGAAGCGGTAAATGGCGCAATTTAAACAGTAAGCCGGAGTGCCACACAGTATCAAAAACTCTATGGACATCAAGACACACCAGTGCAGCAGTTTTCCGGGGGCGTAGAAATGAATTTAGGGATGACGTAATATGAAATAAATGATCCTGGGTTGAGAAATTTGATCGGAATCCGGCTTGGGAGATAGGAAGGAGGTTGAGAGAAGTAAGATAACGAGATATGCGACGTGATAAGAGAGCTTCTAAAATCTTAGATAAGACGGGTAAAAGACTAATAGGCCTATAGGAAGAAACATCGGAAGGAGGTTTGCCAGGCTTGAGGAAGAGAAGTACGTTAGCTCGACCCCAATGAGAAGGATAAATACCTGTATAGAGCATAGTAGTATAGACTGAACTAAGGAGATCGAAGAGAATGGGTGGAGCTTCACGGATGTGACGGTAGTTTATGGAATCAGATCCGGGGGCAGTATTTTTCCGATGTTTAAGGAAAGTGCGGATTTCATGAGGCGTAATAGGGGAATTGAGTGGGTGAGTATAATCAATATTAGGATAATGATGAAAGGAGGGTTGAAGTTCAGGACGATCTGGATGACTATAATGGTTAATTATGGGCTCATCAGGATGGTAGAGTGTAAGGGAGAAGGAGGGAGAGAAGACTTTGGGAAAGTGGTCAGCAAACAAATCAGCTTTTTCCTTATCAGTAGTAGGGGGGTGCGGAAGATGATGAATGGGGTAGGTGGGGTGGGATTTTGTGTGCTGTGTCAAACGTTTGAATGTTTGCCAAAAACGTCGAGAGTTCTGTTCGTCGGAGAGTTCAGTACAAGCTGTAGTCCATTGCTTTCGCTTAATAGCTTTGATATAGGAACGGGCATGTCGTAAGTTTCGGCGATGTTGAGCCAAAGTGGTAGGGTCACGTGTTCGAAGGTAGTGATGATACAGGTCATGTGCTAAATGCAATAACTGTAGTCCTTTTTGAGGAATAGGGGGCTTGTTAGGATGATAGGAACGGCGAGGAATGTGCAAGTGATCAGCTGTAGTTAGTGCATGTTCTAGGAGCGTTATGAGAGCGAGAAGATTCTGGGAGGAAGTAGGGGAGGGGGAGTTCTGAAGCAGGTCTGTAATAGTCTGTCGATATGCTGTCCAGTTAGTCTGATTGTAGCATCTAGTAGGAGGGGGGCGGGGTGGGGGAGAATGAGGGTAGGGGAGGACACCGGGAGTGGTAATGAGGGCAGGTGTATGATCACTACCGATTTCTAAACATTTATCAATATTCGGAGATAGAGAAAAAGAAGGAGATAGGATAAGAACGTCGGGTGTGTTGTTTGATCGTGGTAGGGTAGGGAAGGGGAAAGGAATGCGATTACCCCGGATATTCGTGCAAAGAGTATTAAAGTTAGTAAGGGCCGTAAGGGTATATTAGGTGATATTAATATCACAGACTATTATATAATCGCTGAAATGATTATCAATATACCGAATAAAATCAGAAGGTGGAGGGTTGCCGGCAGGTAAATAAGTAGTAGCGACAACAAAAGTGCGAGTAGACGAAAAAATTTCAATAATCAGATATTCATGGAGAGTAATAGAGGGAGGAAGAAAGTGACGTTTAGTAGTGAGATCCCGCCTGACACCAATAGCTACGCCTCCACGAGCTTTACGTGGCCGGTCAGCGCGATACAAGGTGTAAGTAGAAAAGTTAGGTCTTTGGCGCTGTGTCAGGAATGTCTCGTTAAGCACAAAAATATCCGGGGTATAAATGGAAAGGGAAGTGGTGAACAGGGCACGGTTAGACTGAAGTGATCTTATGTTATCATAATAAACCTTCAAAGAACTATCGAATGGGGACGGTACTTAGGGGAAAAAATGCAAAATGCATTTTATTCCCCGTATAACCAACATCGACATGCGTATTCAGAACTAACCGTGCCGCTAATTGGATCTGGGTTAGGATGTGGGGACGCAGGAAAGGCAGGGTGTTTTGGAGTACCATCGTCATAAAGCGGACGATGTTCTCCACACTAGGGGTGGGGAGGGAAGAGGAAGAGGCGGGGGATGGTAGATCCTGGGAAATGACGGGTACAACAGACTCGGGGTGAGAAGGTTCAGGAGCGGGTTTAACTTTACATTTATAACTATAGGCAGGGTGAGGTTCGTTACAATTAATGCACTTCGGATTCTGACAATTAGGGCAAGAAAATGTAGGATGATCCTGCGCACATGTGGCACATACCTGATCTTGTTTGCAGGGTTCACTTGGCAGCGGTCACAGCGAATCCTCCTGGGGGGCGAAGACCGGGATGGCTCGACGCGGTGGCGGCGGGCGTAGATCATGGCACCATCGCGGAGCAGGCAGTCAAGGGTGTTAACATCCCGGGAGAGAATGCGTACCAGAGTAGTTTGTCCCTCGGTGTTCCTGATGCGGAGGACGCGATATATTTGGTAGCCGTCTTGTTGGAGCTGGGCCGCCACTTCATCCTCCGTGTAGTCCCGTTCGACCCCATAAGCAACGACAGATAAGACGGGGGCGGGACTTGAGGGAGCCTCAGGTCGACGGGCTGGTTGCTGCTGAGTAAGATTACTCGCCCGGGCGTGTTTTCCCAGTTGGTGGGCTCCAATCGCCGAAGTGAAATGCGAGTAGAAGGGCTTAGATGTTTTCAGGTTGAAGCCTTCTCTTGTACGTTGAATCTCCAGATCGTATTGGGAGATGTTGGGGGTAAACCTGGAGATAAGCTGGTAGAGAGAGCGGGTATTGGCCAGATGTGGTTCAATATTAATCAGTTTGATGACGTAAAAAGTAGGTGGAAGCTGTGGTGTGGGAGAAATGATACTGCGCTGTCGGATATTAAAAGGAAGAGCCGGATTTTTCGCAACCGTAGCATAGCTACGAATATTAGGAGGCATATATAGAAGAGGTGAGGGAGCTTGATACTGAGGTGGCGAAGATGGTAATTGTTGGATGCCCAGAACCGAGGATGGCGTGCCTGCTCGCTCGGACTGGGAAGTGGCTGGAGTATATGTAGAACCAGTGGAACTAGAAGCTAGACTGGCTGCATCACATCGTTTCTTAACTTCACGTTCAGGGCTAGAGTGGTGATCATCGTCGCTATCCAATGGTCGGGCTGATTTAATAGATTCGTCGTCCATAACGCGGGGTCCAGGATGTTCGCGATCCGACTCCTGGAGCTCCGACATGACACCGGGCGAAGTGTTGAAAAATCGCTGGACTTCCTGGAGACTTGTCTTCAGTAGAACGAAGAGTATGTAGGAGTGGCTGAGGAGGATTTTAGCCTGGATCAGAAGAATGAAGAGCTGTACTGTGCTATTAGAGGAATATGCAAGTCCAGGGGAGAAACCCCACGAAACCACTCGGTCCACCTGTACAATACACTCTTTTAAGCGTCGATAAGACGTCGTGCTGGATTACGGTGTACGGGCTCGTCAGACTTGACACGTACAACGTGATTTCAGAATACAACACCAGGTGCGTTGAAGAGCATAACGTCTGGACAGGCGAGGAGTCGGGTTGCGTGCTCTCCTCAAATGAGTGCAGATTCAGTCTGAGTACTGATTCTAGACGTACTCTTACCTGGTGTGAGGCGGGAACAGGTAAAGCTCCCAGGAATATTGTCGAACACGTTCATTTTTATAGACCAAGTGTTCTGGTTTGGCATTGGCATTGGCATACTGACCTCCAAATCTTTGAACGGAGTGCACTGACCAGTCAACGTTATTGTGACAGTGTACTCCTTCCCCCGACAGAAAATCGCTTCTCCACGCAAGGTCTCTTTTTGTTCGGCCGGGTGTTTCCACACCTCTACTATTTCACCCCGCCGATCCCAAACACGCATAACGGCCTGACACCTCGTTGGAAGTCGGCCTCCCACCATGTTTACCTGTATCATCGAAGAAGTCAGCCTTGCTCTCTCCAACGACGACATAAAGACCGTCCTCCGCGGGACCGGCGTCCATAGCGCCTCACGGCTCTATGACGGCCCCGACCCATCTCCCGATGTACTTCTGCATTTCGCCTTCGAGGACGACCGCAATCGCCTTCAAGCAACCGGAGCGCTCATCCATGGCTGCCGACACCGAGCGACCTCTACTCCATCATATATATTAGCCCAGCTGCCAGAAGATGAACCTGCTACGCCTGTTACAACTGCTTCGCCCGTCGTCAACTCACCCCCTCCTCCATCGCCACCGTTCTTCCCTAGTCATACCAACCCTGTTACCACCACAACTACTACCACCACCGTCACCACCACCTCTGCATCCACCTCCCCAACCCATCCTACCACCACTACAACTCTATCCCATCCTTTACCCCTTATGATGTCTACACTCCCTAACCCTCCCACCACTGATCAACCAAGACCTCAGTGTATAACCTCCCAGCCACCTGCCGAGCGAACAAACACCGGGACTTCAACAAACATGGCCAATTCACCATCACCACCACCGTCGCCCAACCGTACTCATAACTACAGCTGTGTTGCTTGCGGGGTGGACCCAAGCATTCCTACTGACGACATCGCTACTCACCTCCGTCAGCAAGGACTGCCCGTACAACGAGCGCTTCGGATACACAACGCTGATGGTCCAACGTTTTTAGTTCGCCTCCACCTGCCGACGCCCGAAGACGTGAACCAACTCATCACTCATGGGATCAAGCTCTATGGCCGTCACCATCGTGTGGAACCCTCCCGTTCGCCTCCCCAACCTTCGACCCGATTTACCTTTCCTCGTCGCCGACCCCGGCCGGACCCTCCCCCTGTTTACCCATCTCCACCAGTTTGTCCTCCCCTTCCTCCGACTGGTTTCATCCCCCCAACCATCCCAACGTTTGAACTCCTTCGACTTCTCCTCACTTCACTTAATCACATGACAGCCACCCTTCATCTCCTTACCTTGCACCTTTACCCCGGCACTTCCTTCTACGCTTCATCTCTCCCCCTTGCACACCCCCTTATCCCTCACACCCTTTCGTAAATCATATATGTTTTATGTATCATGTACTTATGACTTAAATAAAGCAATTGTGTAATACCCAGGCATAGGCACAATTCCTCTCCCATCTCCTAACTCTCCACATCCTTTACCCATCTCCTTCTTCCATCACATCTCCCCAACCCGCCCGCATCTCTTGGCCAGAGAGAGGGCGACACCCTCTAGGTGGCCCGCCCCACCCCTTCAGGGTGGGGAATGAAAGCATTGAAGCAGCAGCAGCTCCTTCCCCCAGCTCTGGTTGGCTCTGGCTCTCAACACACCTGCTCTGGTTGGAGAGGGGAAAACACATCACACACGCCCGAAATTTTTCGGCTGGGTGGCCATCATCTTTAATAGCCCACTCAGTCGGCCCAATATAAACACAAACAGGCAGACGCCTAGTTGGCAGTCGCCTATCCTCATCATGACCTACTGCCTCATCCCTGGCGTGGAACTCCACATTCCCGAAGATCACATATTTGAAGACCTCCAAGCAGACGACGTTCCAGTTCTCAACGCCTTCAGACTACAGGACGGTCAGACCGCAGCACCATCTACTCACGTTTTAGTCCAACTAGAAGGAGAAGCAGCCCAACGCCGCCTGTTCACCACCGGAGCAAACATCCATAATAAAACCTACGCAGTGGTGCCAACCCCCCCATGCATCCTGAACCAAATAAAAGCCGACCCTTATCACATCCCCATCATCCAGGTGCCCCCATCGCCCCTACCAACCTTACCCACAACAACAACAACAACAACAACTACCCTCACAACCATAACTCCGTCAACTTGTACCCCCTCCCCAGACATATTCACCACCGTCACAACTTCCCACCCATCCCCAGTAATGTCATCATCCCAGCAGACCCCAGCCACCCCACCACTGCAATTTCCGCCGGACGCCGCAGTCTCACCACCAGCAAACCAACAACAGACGCCCCCACCAGCCGTCTTCAGCTGTGTACTACGTGGGATATCTCCAGAAGTTACCGAGCAAAACATAATCCAAGAACTACGGAAAACTGGAGTCAATGTACTTAGAGCCATCAGAATTTACAACAGCCATGGACCTACTTTCATGATGCGCCTCCAGATGCCCAGTAAAGAAGACGCCCAGCACCTCATCAGTACCGGCGCACAAGTCTATGGTCGCCGCCATCGAGTAGAGCCCTCCCACTCCCCACCCCTACCCCCACGAAACCGCCAACCATCGATCAATTCACACCGCCGCCCCCAGCCAACCCTCCCCTGTGTTCCCCCATATCTACAACAAACTCCGTTCCCTCTCCCAACTGGACCCATCCCTCTACCTCTCCAAACATACGACCTTCTTCGCCTCCTCATTCTATCTCTCCATAACATCACCACCACCCTCCAGTTCCTAACCTCCCATAGCTACCCCGGACTCTACGTCCGACCGACTTAGGCACATCATACTCATCTTTAAGAATTGTATCACCTCATCCATCAGTCTGCATTGTAAAACTCACCAAATATCAATAAAGTCTTATATACCAGCACTTAGACAAGACGCAAATCCTCTCCCATCTCCTAACTCTCCACATCCTTTACCCACCTCCTTCTTCCATCACATCTCCCCAACCCGCCCGCATCTCTTGGCCAGAGAGAGGGCGACACCCTCTAGGTGGCCCGCCCCACCCCTTCAGGGTGGGGAATGAAAGCATGGAAGCAGCAGCAGCTCCTTCCCCACAGCAACGCACCTGGTGGTGTATTCTGAAATCACGTTGTACGTGTCAAGTCTGACGAGCCCGTACACCGTAATCCAGCACAACGTCTTATCGACGCTTAAAAAGTGTATTGGACAGGTGGACCGAGTGGTTTCGTGGGGTTTCACCCCTGGACTTGCATATTCCTCTAATAGCACAGTACAGCTCTTCATTCTTCTGATCCAGGCTAAAATCCTCCTCAGCCACTCCTACATACTCTTCGTTCTACTGAAGACAAGTCTCCAGGAAGTCCAGCGTTTTTTCAACACTTCGCCCGGTGTCATGTCGGAGCTCCAGGAGACGGATCGCGAACATCATGGACCCCGCGTTATGGACGACGAATCTATTAAATCAGCCCGACCATTGGATAGCGACGATGATCACCACTCTAGCCGTGAACGTGAAGTTAAGAAACGTCGTGATGAAGCCAGTTTAGCTTCTAGTTCCACTGGTTCTACATATACTCCAGCCACTTCCCAGTCCGAGCGAGCAGGCACGCCGTCCTCGGTTCTGGGCATCCAACAATTACCATCTTCGCCACCTCAGTATCAATCTCCCTCACCTCTTCTATATATGCCTCCTAATATTCGTAGCTATGCTACGGTTGCGAAAAATCCGGCTCTTCCTTTTAATATCCGACAGCGCAGTATCATTTCTCCCACACCACAGCTTCCACCTACTTTTTACGTCATCAAACTGATTAATATTGAACCACATCTGGCCAATACCCGTTCTCTCTACCAGCTTATCTCCAGGTTTACCCCCAACATCTCTCAATACGATCTGGAGATTCAACGTACAAGAGAAGGCTTCAACCTGAAAACATCTAAGCCTTCTACTCGCATTTCACTACGGCGATTGGAGCCCACCAACTGGGAAAACACGCCCGGGCGAGTAATCTTACTCAGCAGCAACCAGCCCGTCGACCTGAGGCTCCCTCTCGTCCCGCCCCCGTCTTATCTGTCGTTGCTTATGGGGTCGAACGGGACTACACGGAGCATGAAGTGGCGGCCCAGCTCCAACAAGACGGCCACCAAATATATCGCGTCCTCCGCATCAGGAAAGCCGAGGGACAAACTACTCTGGTACGCATTCTCTCCCGGGATGTTAACACCCTTGACTGCCTGCTCCGCGATGGTGCCATGATCTACGCCCGCCGCCACCGCGTCGAGCCATCTCGGTCATCGCCCCCCAGGAGGATTCGCTGTGACCGCTGTCAGCGGTACGACCACCTGCCAAGTGAACCCTGCAAACAAGATCAGGTATGTGCCACATGTACGCAGGATCATCCTACATTTTCTTGCCCTAATCGTCAGAATCCGAAGTGCATTAATTGTAACGAACCTCACCCTGCCTATAGTTATAAATGTAAAGTTAAACCCGCTCCTGAACCTTCTCACCCCGAGTCTGTTGTACCCGTCATTTCCCAGGATCTACCAACCCCTCGCCTCTTCCTCTTCCCTCCCATCCCCTAGTGTGGAGAACATCGTCCGCTTTATGACGATGGTACTCCAAAACGCCCTTCCTTTCCTGCGTCCCCACATCCTAACCCAGATCCAATTAGCGGCACGGTTAGTTCTGAATACGCATGTCGATGTTGGTTATACGGGAAATAAAATGCATTTTGCATTTTTTCCCCTAAATACCGTCCCCATTCGGTAGTTCTTTGAAGGTTTATTATGATAACATAAGATCACTTCAGTCTAACCGTGCCCTGTTCACCACTTCCCTTTCCATTTATACCCCGGATATTTTTGTGCTTAACGAGACCTTCCTGACACAGCGCCAAAGACCTAACTTTTCTACTTACATTTTGTATCGCGCTGACCGGCCACGTAAAGCTCGTGGAGGCGTAGCTATTGGTGTCAGGCGGGATCTCACTACTAAACGTCACGTTCTTCCTCCCTCTATTACTCTCCATGAATATCTGATTATTGAAATTTTTTCGTCTACTCGCACTTTTGTTGTCGCTACTACTTATTTACCTGCCGGCAACCCTCCACCTTCTGATTTTATTCGGTATATTGATAATCATTTCAGCGATTATATTATAGTCTGTGATATTAATATCACCTCATATACCCTTACGGCTCTTACTAACTTTAATACTCTTTGCGCGAATATCCGGGGTAATCGCATTCCTTTCCCCTTCCCTACCCTACCACGATCAAACAACACACCCGACGTTCTTATCCTATCTCCTTCTTTTTCTCTATCTCCGAATATTGATAAATGTTTAGAAATCGGTAGTGATCATACACCTGCCCTCATTACCACTCCCGGTGTCCTCCCCTACCCTCATTCTCCCCCATCCCGCCCCCCCTCCTACTAGATGCTACAATCAGACTAACTGGACAGCATATCGACAGACTATTACAGACCTGCTTCAGAACTCCCCGTCCCCTACTTCCTCCCAGAATCTTCTCTCTCTCATAACGCTCCTAGAACATGCACTAACTACAGCTGATCACTTGCACATTCCTCGCCGTTCCTATCATCCTAACAAGCCCCCTATTCCTCAAAAAGTACTACAGTTATTGCATTTAGCACATGACCTGTATCATCACTACCTTCGAACACGTGACCCTACCACTTTGACTCAACATCGCCGAAACTTACGACATGCCCGTTCCTATATCAAAGCTATTAAGCGAAAGCAATGGACTACAGCTTGTACTGAACTATCCGACGAACAGAACTCTCGACGTTTTTGGCAAACATTCAAACGATTGACACAGCACACAAAATCCCACCCCACCTACCCCATTCATCATCTTCCGCACCCCCCTACTACTGATAAGGAAAAAGCTGATTTGTTTGCTGACCACTTTTCCAAAGTCTTCTCTCCCTCCTTCTCCCCTACACTCTACCATCCTGATGAGCCCATAATTAACCATTATAGTCATCCAGATCGTCCTGAACTTCAACCCTCCTTTCATCATTATCCTAATATTGATTATACTCACCCACTCAATTCCCCTATTACGCCTCATGAAATCCACACTTTCCTTAAACATCGGAAAAATACTGCCCCCGGATCTGATTCCATAACCTACCGTCACATCCGTGAAGCTCCACCCATTCTCTTCGATCTCCTTAGTTCAGTCTATACTACTATGCTCTATACAGGTATTTATCCTTCTCATTGGGGTCGAGCTAACGTACTTCTCTTCCTCAAGCCTGGCAAACCTCCTTCCGATGATTCTTCCTATAGGCCTATTAGTCTTTTACCCGTCTTATCTAAGATTTTAGAAGCTCTCTTATCGCGTCGCATATCTCGTTATCTTACTTCCCTCAACCTCCTTCCTATCTCCCAAGCCGGATTCCGATCAAATTTCTCAACCCAGGATCATTTATTTCATATTACGTCATCCCTAAATTCATTTCTACGCCCCCGGAAAACTGCTGCACTGGTGTGTCTTGATGTCCATAGAGCTTTTGATACTGTGTGGCACTCCGGCTTACTGTTTAAATTGCGCCATTTACCGCTTCCTCTTACTCTTATTCGTTTTATTTATCACTATCTTCGCTCCCGTACAGCTCGTATCTTAATTCATGGCACCTCCTCTTATGTTTTCCCTATGACTTCCGGAGTTCAACAAGGTTCTCCACTTTCACCTTTGCTGTATATCCTTTTCACTCATGATATTCCCCATCCTGATCCTCCCCTCCGCCTGTATCAATATGCAGATGATCTAGCTATTCTTGCCCTTTCCACCACGACTAACACATTAACTACTCAACTCCAAGCCTACCTCACTACTCTCGAAACCTAGCTTCAATCCTGGCATTTGTCCGTTAATCCTGTTAAAACTCAATTTATAGTTTTCCGTAAAAAATCCCGTCTTTGCCGCCCCCGGCATCGAGTTCTACTAACTATGTACAATACACCCCTGGCGGAGACTAATCTATTAAAATATTTAGGCATTACCTTTCAATATAACCTCCAATGGAACCATCATCTTGATAATATCTATAAAAGGCATTTTGTCGCTTCCGTGCCCTTCGTTCGCTCACTGGGCATACCTGGGGTCTTCGACCCTCCCATAGTATCCATATTTACACATCCTTTATCCGCCCTGTCGTCACCTATGCCTCCCTGACTTGGTTGACTGCTCATGCTCGACAGTATATTCAGCTCTTGAAACTTGACAGACATGCTCTACGAATCGCACATCGCCTCCCCCTTGACACTCCCTCTGATAACTTTCAAACACTTTATTCTTTCCCCACTATCCTTGGTCACCTTCACTCTCTACGCCTCCACTATCTCACCAAAGGTACCAGTAATCACAATCCTATCATCACCGAAGCCCTGTCCTTATTCCCTTTAGCTGATGCCATTCTTAACGACCGTCGCACACTCCAGACTCTTTCCTCCCCCCATCACATAGCTTCCCCCCCACTCTTTCTCTACCACTGTCCTGTTACAAGCTAAAACTGTATTTTTCAATTCTATGATGCTCCTGCGCACAGTGGTGCAGCCTATATTTCTGCAGCACGACCAGTGTCCGTCCATTGTTTTATTATTTTATTATTTATTATTTTATTTGTTATTATTATTATTTTTATCATCACAATATTTTCTCTGTTTCTACTCTGGCACAAGCAAACGGACTTTCCGTCCCATTAGTTCTTATCTTGTGTTCATTATTATTATTATTATTATTATTATTATTATTATTATTATTATTATTATTATTGTTATTATTATTATTTATGTTTTTCGTCCGAAGTGAGGACATACTGTGTTATGTGACAGTGTTTCCGTTTCGTTTTTCTGCAGTGCCACAAGGTAATGCGTGTGCTTCTAATTTCTGTTTGTTTTTTTCAGTGTATTTATTCGTGCCGATTGACATTCCACCTGCGGCACGTTCTTTATTTACGTTATGTGGACTTGCTTAAGCTAGCAATTGGTGTTCTTGAACGTTATTCAACCGACTTTTCTTCCATATTCTTTATATTCAGTGTTGTCTTTCCTTTCTTTCTGCAATTTCGTCTGTTATTTGTAACAATTTGTCAGTGCACGTTATATTCATTTCCTACTCGGTATGTTGTGAACATGATTAGTGCAGTGCTTATGTTGTCAGTGCATTGACGCCCACTGGACTATATGAACTCTTGCTCCAATACGCTACGATGCAAACATGTTTAACTTCGTTGTATATTCATAATTTTATCCTATTTTGTACCTATCTGTATAAATGTGTATCCTAATTCGTTATCCTCCTACTTTTCCCCTACATATGTCTATACATACCATTAACATTCGATTTTCTTTTACATATATATATATTGTACACGGCCTAAGAGCTACTTTGTATAGCTGACGGCCCGCCTACCCATAGGGTAGGAATGAAATAACCTTCTAATAAATAAATAATAATAACTCCTTCCCCACGTGCGTCTTTTCAGGGGTGCTTTCAGCCCTGACTTCATTTTTATGGATGAAAATGCACGACCGCATCAAGCAGCGCAGGTAGAAGTGCTCTTGGAACGAGAGGATATTCGGCGAATGGACCGGCCTGCCCGTTCCCCCGAGCTGAATCACATAGAGCACGTTTGGGACATGTTGGGCAGACGTATTTCAGCACGTCCACTTGCACCAACGACCAGCCAGCAGTTGTCAACTGCGCTGGTGGAGGAATATAACGCCCCACAAGAACTCCTTACCAGTCTTGTGACCAGCGTGGGAACACGTTACAGTGCATGCATCGCTGTCCGTGGTAATCACACATCCTTTTAAGAAGCATGTCCCTTCTTTTGTGATGTCCAGGGTACCATCATGAGTCGCAGTGACTTACGTGCAATTAATTGTCTCTCTATAAAAGTGTAATTTCTATTCGTCTCATCGCATATTCCTTGCAGTTGCCTACCGTATCATGCTGTAGCAGTTCTTCCTATATATGGTTCAAGTTTCATCGAGCTATGTTACTCGGTAGTTACTTTCGTCCGTAAGTTTTGTACAGCAGTGTGTATTGTTTCACGACCAAACACGTTGAAATAGTATTGGTAAGATTTACTGAAGCCAGTGTCATCAATAGTTTTACCGATATACAATTGATTTCGGTAAGAGTAAAAAAGTATCCTGTTTATTAAGTATTCGAGAGAAAACCTGTATACTCTCAAATATTACTCTAGTATTGCCATTGATGCTTTCACGCCCCGTACTTATAGACATGATACTGTATAGGCTTTTCTTC
The DNA here is from genome assembly GCF_040414725.1 of Anabrus simplex. Lineage (NCBI taxonomy): Eukaryota > Metazoa > Arthropoda > Insecta > Orthoptera > Tettigoniidae > Anabrus > Anabrus simplex. The sequence goes on along the minus strand of NC_090266.1, from coordinate 925,387,407 downwards.
GAGTGATATTAAAGCATATCACAGCCCTAAACTTAATGTGAAATGACATCTCATTAGTTGTCCCAGTTGACAGTTTTTTGGTTAGTGGTTTTACGTCGCACCGACACAGATAGGTCTTATGGTGACGATGGGATAGGAAAGGCCTAGGAGATGGAAGAAAGCGACAGTGGCCTTAATAACTGTGCATCCCCAGCATTTGCCTGGACTGAAAATGGGAAACCGCGGAAAACCCTCTTCAGGGCTTAGGCCTAGGAGTTGGAAGAAAGCGATAGTGGCCTTAATTAAGGTACAGCCCCAGCATTTGCCTGGTGTGAGAATGGGAAACCACGGAAAACCATCTTCAGGGCTGCCGACAGTGGGATTCGAACACACTATCTCCCAGATGCAACCTCACAGCCTCACCTGCTATGCTGAACAGGTGCCTTGTGGGGGCCGGGAAAATTGGAAGGGATATGCAGGAAATAGAGAAGGAAGCGGCTGTGGCCTTAAGTTAGGTACCATTCCTGCATTTGCCTGGAGGAAAAGTGGGAAACCACAGAAAACCACTCGGAGGATGGCTTAGGTAGGAATCGACCCCCTTCTACTCATTTGTCCTCCCGAGGCTGAGTGGATCCTATTCTAGTCCTCGTACAATGTTTAAAATTTCGTGGTAGAGCTGAGAATCGAGCCCGGGCCTCCAGGCACTAACCTCTACACCACAGAGGTGGGTCCTGTCTCCACTTTAATCGCCCTTATTCCTTTATCACACCCTGTTGTTATTGGATGGCATCTTTCGAACATACCGTTTACAGACCTCTAACATGAAGTTACAGCAACAGTTCTGACAAGCAATAATAACATACACATATTTCTCTTAGTTTAACGTCGCACTAACACATCGAAGGTTTCTGCCGACGGAAAGATGGTAAAGAGCTAGGATTGGGAAGGTAGCGGCCGTGGCCTTTATTAAGGTATAGTCTCAACATTTGCCTGGTGTAAAAACGAGAAACCACGGAAAACAATCTTCAGGGCTGGCGACGTGGGGCTCGAACCCACTATCACCAGAATGGAAGCTCACAGATGCGCGACCCTAACCGCACAGCCAACTCGCTCGATATACGAGGAACAATCCCCCTATTCTGTTTAGTCAGGGTGCTAGCAGATCACTGCGTCTTTCCCTTCTAAGGTAACGATTATTCATGCAGTCAAAAGTACTAATGCCAACGCCATCGTTTTCATGTTCTCAGGGTATTTACCTAGATTCTGGACCGAACTGTCGAAGATTCGATTCCACGATTTTCCATGATGTCTGTTTTGAGGTTTGAATGTATGAAGGCAATTTAACAGAAGTAGGTTGAAATCCCAGTCTTCCGTCATTCTGGAAGCGATTTCCCACTTCATTCCTCAGCGAATGATGGAATTACACTTAAATTAGGTCCATGCCCGCCTTCCTTCAAATCCTAGTGCACCCTGTTTTGATTCTCATACAAACTCCTGTGGAACAAAATTCCGGCGACTCGACGTCTCCGAAAACCGTTAACGTATTTCGTAGAGCGTAAAACCAATAATATTATTATTCAGTTTATATTTTTCTTTTGAATAAAGGCCAGAGTGAAGAGACTGGTCTATTTTATATATTACGCGTGCAAAAGTTAGACGACCGCTTTTGACGGAATATGATGTTTCATAACCACTAGAACACCGAAAAAGGGAATGTCGTTACGTAAGTGTGATTTAAGCCGTCATGCAGTTGAGCCTTTAATACCGTTTAAGACGATGCTACTTCACTTTCCCCATTTCAATCCAGAGGAGAATTGCAGGTTAGACGGTTGGTTCCTGTCTATACTTTCATTGTCCTGGTCCCGTTTATCATGGTCTATTTTATTGGATAACTAGCTGACCCGACAGACGTCGTTCTGTCAAAAATAAACGACATTGGAACGAACTGAAATTCAGTCTCTACTGCACGTGACTACATTATCAACATCAAATGAGTCACTTTTCTACTGCTACCAAAAGTTAGTACAAAATACTGGAAAAACGTGTTTTCATTACCTGCAACATTAATATCTTGACTGTGAATAAGAAAATGCTCAAATAGGTCACAGCATGTCACTACCCAGAAATAACCCTGATTGACTGTAGCGTAGATGTGAACTGTTCAGCAAGTCTTCAAATCCCTCACAGAGCCATAATATTATCCCCCGTTGCAAATCAAGTAATTTGATAAGTTGATGGCGTGAAGACAATGTGGCAAAAGTTATTCCCCTTTCTTCGTAGGAAATAACTATCATAGAAAATACTGATTCAAATGAACACTATGAAGATATTTATCATTGTAAGGCTTTAAGGTACATGATATTTTTTGTTTGATTACATGGCGCGTAAACAAACAAAGTTGATGGTTTTCCAACACAGGAACAGGCAACATACAATTGGCCATGCGAGAAATATGGGTGTTCAAGATTAATGCTGCCAACACTCAATGAATGCCCCTGGGATTTATTTATGGTCATAGCAAAAGCGACCCACACTGGAAACAGCAGTCATTTAAATTCAAATAGTATGTCAGTCGGAATCACAGAGATGCGTGGTATCAAAACGTCTTCTCCCTTATACTTCCCAGTTGGAATGGTTGCTTCGATCACGTTGTTCAGTAATGTTTTCACCGCTAGTCGTGTGCTATTACAAAGACGCGGTTGGTTGATATTTTGTAACATTATGACCACTGATCCGACCTTTAATTCAAGAATGTGAGGCGGCAATCGTGGCAAATCCAGTGAGTTCAAAAATCTGTAAATAAGAAGGACAGGTTTATTATTTTTGTCAAAAAACTATAAAATAAAATAAAATAAACAAAGCAATATGGGGGATAAGTCTGTTTGTTGTATGTTAAAAGAAAGCAACGTTATATATTACCTTGAAAGTTGGCATGAAATTGTCCCGAAGTACATTTGTTGCCCCAAATGAAGTCATTTGGAAGCAGTTGTTATATTTTTGGATATTTGTAAGGGAATGCATGGAATCTGTTCCTGTTCCTGAAACCAATGAGTATAATGGATCTGGTGATGGAAGCAATGGCACTAATTTCACTTTGCCATTTGTGCAACACAATCCAGCGGCTTCATTTTTGTATTTCAATGCCTTAAAATTTTGGCAAACTGAGTGCATAGATGTAATAACAACGCATTGGTAGGCACTGTAGTCAATTGAAACATCGTAACTGAAAGCAGCTCGATTCAAACTTGGAAGATAATTAGTTGAACGACGCGCTGCACGGGTTTGTGATATTCGAATCCTTTAAGTTTCATTTCGCTTTTCACGTTGTTGTGCAGTCCGATTAGACTGATAATTAGCTTGGCTTGTAGCATTTGGAGTTCTTCGACCGAAGTTGCTCCGCCCGCGTCTTATAGGCGGCATGAGTCTTGAAGTGAGTATATTGTACATGGAAGCACACACATAATAAACCAATCAACCAAAGAAATCGATGAACTTGTTTGTTGAGAAGCGAAGATTTAAAAATAATCAGGGTAGACAAAGGTCTCCAGCTACAACAAAACACAACTCTGCATGCGACTGTCTGGAGAGCGATGTTTGGGAGATCAGTACCGGCAGTCGAGGCAGCCAGACAGCCAGCCAGCCAGCCAGCCCGTGCGAAACCAAAATCGAAGGAGACATTCTTCCTGCCACAAACTGAGAACTAAGCGAGATAAGGACTTGAGGTTTGTTTTAAAAATAACTTCCATATCTGAAGACCATATGCCTCGCTTTGACCCCCGCATGCAAATTCAATAGCAAAGAAGTTGCCCAGCGACTGCCTTTTTTGTGCCTGCACATGAAAATCTCTGAACATGACTGAAGAGAAACATAAATAGTGCTTGTTCTTATCATTTAAATGTAAAAACAAACGTATCTGCGTCGAGCTGAAATGTTCCTTTACTAGCAGTGAAAATATTACAAATATAGTGAATATAACATAGGAGTTATGACATGAAAAGTTCTATGCAATGAAGATTTTGCATTTGAGGTAACATTCCATTACATTAACATTTTCACACTCAATTATTTTGTAAAACTTTTCTTGTTAACGGCATCAAATGCGGCTTGAAATTGTGTACATAATCCGATATTCACCCATTTTAACCGATAACATTGAGATGTACGGACATTTGGCAAACGCGCTGGATTAGAGGAGGACAGCACTAAGCGCAAACGTGGGAGAAGGAAAGAGAGACGAACAGTTTGAATGGAAAAAGAGAAATGGGGCTTTTAGGTTTTTCCATGCATGTTTTCCAATTTTTCTCTTCGTAAAAACTTTACTCGGACTTCGACGAATATTTGAAAAAAGAATGAGCCAAATTGGTCCAGCCGTTCCCGAGTTTTGCGCTTAGCAACACATTGAGCGATTCATTTTTATTTATATAGATATTCTTCCTGTAACCAGGACAATGAATTTGTAAAAGAGCGCGGAGAACACAGTGTACAAAGATTCTTAATAGCCAACACTTCTTGTGCTGCATTTTATAACTTCTTTAATCAGATGCAGCTCACTGTGGATAATGAAGTGAATAACGCCTTACAGTCAGCTTCTGTGCAAACTAAGGCCGTTGCATGACGAGCTGGTAACATCATTTGAAGACAGGAAAGTCTTTAACTCTGTGGCCCTGTTTTAGACAACGAAAACTCCGAATATAAATAACAATAACAGGAAGTGTGCTTTTCCAAGAGTCGTAACTCCGAATATTAATAACAATAACAGGAAGTGTGCTCTTCCAAGAGTCGTGTTTACGACCAGAATGATCTGGTACATTATAAAGAGAAGTACCTACGTTGGCAATTGTACTTAAAATGAATTCGCAAGGAAGTTGATGTAGAGTATATCGTGTGAATGCTCACCTACTGACACGAACTTCTGAACATTATGGAATATGAAATCATGTTTGATATCGCGTCGCACTTCATATTTGACTTCTCAATTATTTCTCCTGTACGAAAGGCTAGACTTAGGATCTCTCAGTACGCATTTCACATGGACTATGCCGGACCCGTGAAATAGGGGTAGAGTGCCTGCCTCTTACGCGGAAGACCCGGGTTCGATTGCCGGCCAGATCAGCGATTCTTGCCTGGATATGAAGGCTGGTTCGAGGTACAATCAGTCTACGTGATTACAGCTGAGTAGCTATCTGACTGTAAGATGGTGGCTCCGGTCTAGAAAGTCTAGAATAATGGCTGAGAGGATTGGTTGTGCCAACCACACGATATCTCGTAGTCTACAGGCCGTCGGGCTGAGGAGCGGTCGCTTCAGAGGCCAAGGCCATTCGGAGCTGTTGCGCCATTTTGGTATTCCAGATAGAGTCCAGGGATGGCAAACCTTTTCCTACTAGCGTGCAAATGAAGGCCTTGTTTATTACTTTTTACTGTGTAGCGCGCCATCGGATATTTTCCATTAAAATCATCATGAAACCACTCATTTGACTTCATTTGGGTATCAGATTGCATTACAATAAATCCTTTGAACTGAATATTTCACGATTTTATTTTGCAAACATCACTGAAAATTACATTTCAAAAACAGGTAAATTTTAATAATAAGATAAATTTTTGTTTTAACCTAATAATAATTTGTAAGAAAATATGGCGAAAAAAGTAATGACATACGTTTTTTATCAAAGCGTAATGTTAAAATATGCTACGTTGCTAGATTTTCGAACTTTTTATTACATGTTTAGATAAATTAAAATAAGGTGGTATGCTGTGCGGCGTGCTACGGATGTCGTAAAACAAATGAAATGGCGTAAGGCTTTTAGTGCCGGAAGTGTCCGAGGACAAGTTCGGCTTGCCAAATGCAGGTCTTTTGATTTGACACCCGTAGGCGACCTGCGCGTCATGATGAGGATGAAATTGAAATGATGATGAAGACATCACATACACCCAGCCCCCTTGCCAGAGAAATGAACCAATTATTGTTAAATTTCCCGACCCAGCCGAGAATTGAACCCGAGACCCCTGTTGACCAAAGGCCAGCACGCTAACCATTTAGCCATGGAGCCGGACACGGATGTCGTGTTCGCGTGTCACAGGTTCGTCATCCCTGAGATAGACTATACATGAAAAGGAAATCATTTCGTAACTGAAGTGAGTTAAAACACAACTGTCTCTAGTCATGGCCTCGCCCACAATATGTAGCAACGATGCTGAGGGAGGTCCTTCACCTAGACACAGCCGGGGACAAAACCAAGACCCAGCCACTTCAGAATAACCAATAATGGTTGTTGACCTACATCACTATACACATAATCATGTAAACGCAAACTTAATGTTTTAGAAACCTAGATTCCCTGTTCTTCCCGAAGCCTACAGAGCTAATATAAATTAAAAATTAATGGGTACTGTATATAGCCACCTGGCCCTGAGGTTCACTCAGCCTACACCAAAAATGAGTACCAGGTTAATTCCTGGGGGCAAAGGAGGCCGGGCGTAGAGGTAACCACTCTACCCCATCAAGTGCCAAGGTTACGGATAGTGGAAGCCTTTACCTTCCACCCGTCCAATGACCTTCATGGCCTGCATGGAGATGACTTTGCTTTGCATTGCTTTACTGTATATAGCATTATGTCCGCCTCTGTGGTGAAGTGGTTACTGTGATTAGCTGCCACCCGCTGAGGCCCGGGTTCCATTCCCGGCTCTGGCACGAAATTTCAAAAGTGGTACGAGGACTGGGACGGGATCCACTCAGTAGAGGGGGTTCGATTCCCACCGCAGCCATCCTCGAAGTGGTTTCCCGTGGTTTTCCACTTCTCCAGGCAAATGCTGGAATGGTAACTGACTTAAAGGCCACGGCCGCTTCCTTGCTTATCCCTTCCAATCTCCCCATCCTCCACAACGTCCCTGTTCAGTATAGCAGGTGAGGCCGCCTGGGCGAGGTACTGGTCCTCCTCCCCAGCTGTATTCCCGACTAAATGTCTCACGCTCCAGGACACTGTCCTTGAGGCGGTACAGGTGGGATACCACGCTGAGTCGGCGGCAAAAGCCAAATCAGGACGTTAAACAGATGAAATTAAATATATTAGTATAACATTTTCCGACTCCTAGGCTGAATGATTAGCGGTGAGTCCTTCAGTTCAGAGTGTCGCAGGTTCGATTCCCGAGAGGGTCGGGGATTTTAATCGAGTCTGCTTAATTCTTCTGGCTCGCCGACTGGGTGTTTGTCCTTGTCCCAGCACAACACACGACACTACTAACCACCACAAAAACACGCAATAGTGATTACATCTCTCAACATAGGATTTGCGTCAGGAAGGGCATCCGACCGTAAACAGGGCCAAATAAACATGTGCTACACCGTTCGCACTCGCGATCCCACAGGTGTGGGAAAGGAGGCAGAATAATATTAAGAAGAACATTAGTAGAAAATCACGCGGTTCCTAAACGAGAGGGTAACGGTGTGCTAAGTTCATCGGTAAGAACCTGGATTCAGTTCCCAAATATCGAGGCTTCCATTCTGAAGAGTTACATGACCCCGGAATTCACTCGCAATCAGTTCATTTGGAGCCGGAGGTGTTTTCCTTCCACTCCTTTAAAGGACGTCATGGCCTGCAAGAAGATGTTCTTTATATTAATAAAACAAGACATGCAGTGCATAAATGTTGACAATCTCCAATGGACTTCAGTGATAAACTGTCTGATTCCTTGGTTGCATAGTCAGCGTAGTAGCCTTCGGTTCAAATGGGCCCGGGCTCGATTTCCGGCCGGGTTAGATATTTTAATCTTAAGTGGTTAATTCCCTTGGCTTGGGGACTGATAGTCTGTGGTGTCTCCAACACCCCTATAACTAACAAACAACACTATCTTCCACCATAATAGCTCGCAGCTATTTGCCCAAACACGGCGGATGCCGCTCATCCTCGTTCGACGGTCTGCCTCACAAGGGCTGTACCAGGCTAGCAAAAGCCGCATGAAACTTTAAAATGTAATGAGTTAAGCATTAGTCTATGAGTTATAAAACAGTAAGTGCTATGTCATGCATGTTCACCTAACTGTAATGATAACATAAATTTAGAATACAATTCCCTTTCCAAGCGGTCGTCTCGGAACTTAGAATCAGGACAAGGAACATTAAGTACAAATCCCGCAGATTCTAATGTTATGGTCTTGGTGATAATGTGCCTTTGTTTCAAATAATCGCTCCAAAGAGGAGAAATATTTTTTGTCATACATTTACTGTGCTGGAACCCTTAACGCACTCGTGAATTGAGGAAATTAAGTGCACCATGTAACCTTATCTAAAGCGTTAATCGACCTCCTCAGGTGATGTTAACTTCCTGCACCAAAACATTTTTCTCCAACACTAGCTACTGTAATATGTTTCTGTGAGATAAACCAAAGTAATTTCAAATTAAGATGAGGAAAATCTTTTACGTAGCGAATTTCTCGGTAAATAAACTATGCTAATGATCTTAATATGTAGACTTTCACGACCACTAAATTACATTATAATAAATATTTCAGGATAATAGGTCGTGTACTATTAATTATCAGCTGACGCGTTTCGATCCTGCGACCAGGATAGTCTTCAGAGCAGTAACAAAGCATAATGGCAACTGCCACTCCATAGTAACGAGACTCAAGATAGAGAGACACTGTTAGAAATATAGTTCATTCCAGGGCCTCCGGAGTCACGGAGAAAGATGTTGACGAGTTAACTATGGAGGGTAGCCATGATCTACTCAGTATATAGCCCTCACTTTTGTTAAAATTATTCGGGTGTTTAGCAATTTCTATCTCCTCACGAATGATACTAAGAATAAAATGTCGCGCCGACCCACATATATATTATGGCGACGATGGGATAGGAAAGGGCTTGAAGTGGGGGGAAGATACCGTAGCCTTAATTAAGTTCCAGCCCCAGAATTTTTTGTGTGAAAATGGGAAACCACGGAAAACCATCCTCAGGGCTGCCGACAGTGGGATTCGAACCCACTATCTCCCGAACGCATGTTGACAGGTACATGACCCAAACTCGCACAACCACTTGCTTGGTCTGAAGAAAATGTCAAGGCTTGATTCGAGTGATAGGCTCATGGTAGAATCTGGAGTTTATTGATATAATTTACAAGATAAGAACCGTTTACTTATAATTGAATCAAATATTCTCTCCTCAGAATCATCCCTGTACCATTTCTCTCTTCATTATTTACCTACCATCTCCATGGTTCCATGGTTGTCATAAAACTCAACAGACAAAGAAATATTTCTGATCTTTCTATAATGCCTGCAATTTTCTTATTTAATTATAAAATAGTATTTAAAGGACTTCGCTGACAAACATACATTTTCCAGTGTGAAAACGTTCGCTTCTTCTACGTAGGACTTTTTAATGCAACTTACGCAGGCATACTACCTGACGATGCAGTGCAGTTGTTTCTCACTTATTAAGCATGCAGAATACGTACTGAAGCCGAAGTGAAATGACGTGTACAGCTGCAGTGCAGTGATGAACAATACTTAGAATATTGCTTCTTACACATTACGCAAGCAAACTGCCTCAAACATGGTACGGTGGGTGGCATAAGCAGAGGGGCAATCGAAGCTACTATCTACCTCACAAACATTGTACTCTGCTGGACGAACCATTCGCTAAATTGTAAATAAATTACTATATTTTTCGAACTGTGAAATTCATCCGTACTTACTGTAAGGGTATTTGTACGCATCACCCTAACACTCTGTATATGTGTACTATTGTCACCATCAACACTTTATCTCACATTGCTTCATATGACATCCTACGTTTTAGTCAATGTGTTGTCAAATATTTAATCAATTAACTACAGACTAAATTACCTATGTTACCACGAAATTAAACCGTCTTTCACCACCATTTGATGATAAATAATTACCTCACTCCTGTCCTGGGAGTAAGTTGCTTAGTATGACCACACTGGAAGCGATTGAAAGCGCTGTAACGGGGTAATTCATTTGCCGATAAAAAAGTAGTGGAAATCGAAACAAATGCGTGAATTGGTATCATCGCCATGTAATGGATATCAGCATTGAAGTGTATGTGTATTGCTCAGTTTTTTGTACTAAGTCCATGTGATTCGATCTACTATATTCAGTATGTCTGATGATTTGTCTGTGTTTGTCAGATGCTAAATTCGAATGTACTGTATTTGTAAGGGCCACTAATGGCACTCAAACTCTCTGAAGTCACAATCTGTTATGCCTCGCATGCGCTCCCACCGTGTACATGCTGTATGTTTTTTTTTTACTAGACATGCCGTAGCACATGTTAAATTTGGAGTCAGTTCCGTACTTGTGCGGAAAGTGCTAGCTTGCAACGATATATTGGTGGTTGAAGAGTGTGCCTCACTCCGTGTTTTGGTATGGTTATATACGATGGGTGGCAGCATCTTATGTTTAATTTCGGCAGAGAAATGAATTAAGTTCCAAATTATATTATATTTCACGCAACATATTTTATAATCTCATGATGTGTTTATGTTCAACATACGAGGGGCGTATTATATTGTTTTACACTTTAGGTTTTGTACGTCCGGGTATCGTTCACATTTCACTTTTGAAGGTGGTGAAGTGTAACTAGTGCCTTGTTCCACCGTTTGGTAGCAGCACACGCACATGTGCCAACCAAGGTCTATATATATAGGTCAGGACACAGACAAGTAACGGCAATATTGGGACTAAGTCTGGGCGTTCCCCGCAGAATTTCCGTGTTGGATAAAGGCGAGTTTCGGATTTAAAAATTGATTTAAGAAGAAAAAGGCTGTTAAAATTGGTATTTTTGCCTTTGATTACATGTAATTAATAGTTTTACCATAACCTGCGAATTGTGAAATAATGCTAATTTATGTATTTTGTCATCTACAAGCACCCAGTTTTTCATATATTGTGAGCAGTTGCATTGGCATTAAGAACAGACTATATGGCAAAATTATCATCAATTTTTCAGCAAGCAGGCCTAATTTATGGTACTTAAGCATGAAAAAAGTAATATAGTGATCAAGGAAGTGTGAACGGTTAAAATTAAATAATTACATATAGGCTAAGGCTTAAAATAACATTAGGCCTATTGCAATAAATATTAAAGCCAGCAATTAAGGCTACTTTTCTAGTAACAGGAATAAACGCGTATATTAGAGAACTGCCTTCTTAGTGTAAAGGTTTATGTAAATAATTGCCGTCCTCGGGGTACGATTTCGATTCCCGGTATTGCGGGAAATTTAAGAATGGTATGTGCTCGAAATGTTATTTGCAGCTCACATATATTGCGGGTGTGCCTGGAAAGAGAAAGAGCCGCAACGCCACGGGATGACGACACAAGTTTACTGTTATAATATAATATAGTAGCAAGATACCCGTGCTTCACTACGGTACTATGCTGACATTTATAATTGAATGCTTATCGTTTTATATATAATCCGCCGAAATTCGCGATTTGACGCGTTTTCTAATAGATAACGGCAAGTTTCCTCCCATTTTTCAATCTTTCTTTCCAGCAATAGACTTCGCACTTCCCGGGCTAGGTCCAGGCATTCTACCCGGTCAGTTGGGTCCCTAAATCTTTGCCATCCTTTCCTATAAGCATTTTTAATATGGATCAAATCCTTCAGGAGATCCGGCGTGTTGTCGTCTTGGGTGCCTTGGCGGTACTTATCCGCGGCATTCTTAGTCATTACCCGTCCAGGGCCCGTTTCTACCGCGGTCCGCACATTTGACGACGGTCCAGAACATTATTATTATTATTATTATTATTATTATTATTATTATTATTATTATTATTATTATTATTATTATTATTATTATTATTATTATTATTATTATTATTATTATTATTATTATTATTATAGATGTTCTGGACGCCACAGCAAGATGCAAGACCGCTACTGGGCGGTAAATTACATCTGCTGCCATTGTCATTGTTGACAATGTGACCAGCACCATTGTCGCGCGTGGGCAAGTGTGCGGGATTTCTGGCGATACGAATGACATACTTCCGTGCATTATTGACCTTATTATAGAGGTGACCAATTCGACGGTCAGTTTCATTCCTATCGTTTATTTCAAATGTGTTAAAAATTTTATTTACATGCCAGGAGAATCTACTGTAATCTAAGAACGTTCCCGAAGGAAAAGATGGCTCTTGAAAACGAACCCAGGAAAGATTAAAAATGATCGGTTTATGATCAGAAGAAGTACATCGAAAATTCACAGCCTGTTTCCAGTCATTCGACAGGGTCAGGAATGGAATGAATAAAGCCCCATCTAGCGGCGACAATAGGAATTGTGCCGGCTGCCGTAGCCTGTCGCACTCCTCTGGGGCAATGATCGTAAATGACAAATGAAATGAAATATTGGACAGTGTTGCTGGAATTAATGATGGTAGGGAAAACCGGAGTATCCATAGAAAATCCTGTCCCGCCTCCGTTTTGTCCAGTACGAATTTCACTTGGGGTGACCGGGATTTGAACCACGGAACCCAGCTGTGAGAGGCCGGTGCGCTGCCGCCTGAGCAACCGAGGTTCCTTATAAGTACATTATGAACACTAAAATCAATTGGTCTCACCTCCTTTTACACCCCACCGCCGTTAAGTTTATTTACCCCCTCCACCCAAAAAATTAAAAGAAGCAGTGTTCCTTCATGTTTAAAGGAGATTCCAAACACCAATGTGGTGACGCCTATTACCTTCAGTTTTGAGATATAAGTATCCCCATAAAAATAATTAACTTTTTCACTTCCTTTCACACTCCTCTCCCACCTAAGTGAATTTTCCGGCAAAAATACTTGTTTCTTTAATAGTAAACGATCTTCTAAATACCAATTATCACGACTCTAACTTCTTCAGTTTTTGATTTATGTGTCCTCACGAAAGGAATTCAGTTCCTTTTCACTCCCGCCCCCAAGATGGTTTCCCCCCAGAAACGCGTTTTTCTTTGTTTTAAAGCAGATCCAAGTACCAATTTTCACGTCTGTAACAACTTAAGATTTATTAGATGTATGTATTATCGTACAATTAAGTCAATTAATTTTTCAATTCTTTCACCCCTACCCCCCCCCCCAAATTCATTGGATTTTCTGAGAATACGTGTTTCTTTACTTTTAAAGCAGATTCCAAGTATCAAATTTCACGTCTGTAACATCTTCATTTTTGAGATATCGCTAGCCTTTAACCCCCCCAACCCAAGTGGTATTTCCGAAAACTAAAAATACACGTTTCCTTATTTTTCATAGAGATAAAAAATACCATATTTCACTTCTGTAACATGTTAAGTTTTTTGAGATATACTGCAGAAATTCTCATTTTATAATTTCACCTATTTTTAGTTCCCCTTAAGTGGAGTTTCCAAAGACAAATCACCTATGTTTCTTTACATTTATAGGGGATTCCAAATACCCACTTTTTACGTCTGTAACATTTTAAGTTTCTCAGATATTCTGTAGATATAGTCTTTCAAAAATTCACCCCAATTTGTCACTCCTGTTTAACCGCCATTAGTTGGATTTTCCAAAAACAAAAAATACATGTTTCTTTATTTTTAAAGGAGATCCCATATACCAATTTTCAATTCTGTAATATCTTCAGTTTCTGAGATATATGTATGCTCATTAAAGGCATTCAACCCTTTTACACCCCTCCTATTGGGATTTACAGAAAACAAAAATACGCGTTCCTTTATTTTTAAAGGAGATTCTAAATAACAATTTTTACATGTGTAAACTTTTAAAGTTTTAAGATGTAGACACGCTCATTTTAAAAATTCACCCCCCTTTTCAACCCCCATTATCTTACGGACGGAATATCCAAAAATCCTCTTTTGGCGAACACCTACATGTTAATAGAATATACCCCCAAAATTTCATTTCATTATGTCCAGTAGTTTTGGCTCGACGATGATGAATCAGTCAGTCAGTCAGTCAGTCAGTCAGTCAGTCAGTCAGTCAGTCAGTCAGTCAGTCAGGACAAGTTCTTTTATATATATATAGATTTTATTACAAATAGCTTTACGTCTCACCGACACAGATAGGTTTTATTGCGACGATGGGAGAGGGATGGGCTAGGAGAGGGAAGGAAACGACCGTGGCCTTAATTAACTTACATCCCTAGCTTTTGCCTGGTATGAAAAAGAGAATCCACGGAAAACCATCCTTAGGGCTGCAGACAGTGTGCTTCGAACCCACTATCTTCCGAATGCAAACTGATAATTATGTGGGGATTTACCGGTTACCTCCATCGGGCGCGTCCCATTGGAACTGGGGAAGCTCGCTGGCTCTGCCGCCAGCAGAGTCATAGGGTAGTAGGGAAAAAAATACCACCGTGAAGAAAAAAACTGGTCCCTTGCCAGGGTTATGGCGAAGACTGGTAAATGACCAGAAGCCAGAAAACATCTTGAGGCAACCTCTAGGGCTAACAACCCTAGTTGTAAAAGGATGGGTACCCGTCCAAAGCAAAGTCAAGTCAAAAAGCATGATGGCACAACATTTCAAGAAACATACCCCAGGGGGTAAATCTTCGGATAAATCCCTCGTCGTGAACGCCACGGCGCACGAGTGTCGTTCGGATTCTGGGGGAGACTCGGCATCATGCAAGAGACGAGTCGGAGCGTCACGGTGTACCCCGAAGAGTCAAAAACTCAGGCCAAAATCTAAAACCTTTCTAGCAACTTTCAACATAAATTCACTTACACAAACTGGCAAGCTGAAAACCATCACCAAAGCTCTTCACAAAAATCAGATATCCATAATGGCCCTACAGGAAACAAGGTACCCAAATGAAGAGATTTCTGAATCTGACGGCTACCGATTTTTCAAGAGCAAAGTGCAAAGAGGAATCCTCAATGGAGCTGTGATGCTTGGAACCGCGTTTGCTGTTAGAACCAAGATCCTTAAATCGGTTGCAAATTTCGAACCTGTGAATGACAGATTGTCTATACTCACAATTAAATGCGCGAACAAAACCTACGCTCTAGTTAACGCACATGCTCCTACAAACGATAAGAACAAGTCTGATCCAGACGAAGTTGATAATTTCTGGGACCTACTGGTTGAAAAATTAAACAAAATCCCAAAACACCATGTCAAGCTTCTTTTGGGTGACTTCAATGCCCAACTAGGTCGTGAACAGAAGTACAAGAAAGTTATAGGAAATTACCCTGCTCACAAAAGAACCAATCCCAACGGCAAAAGACTGGTGTCCATTTGCGAAAATCACAACCTGCAGGTCATGTCGACCCACTTTCGCCATCTACCCAGAAAGCAAATGACTTGGCGTTCTCCAGTCCAAGCTCTCGGAGAGTTCCAAATTGATCATGTTGCAATCTCCAGGAGAAATAGCCCTGAGATTATGAATGTCAGGGTAAAGAAAGGCATCAATATAGCCTCAGATCACTATACGTCTCTTATCAAATTCAAACCAATTCCCGCAAACGCAAGGAAGACAACCAAACAGATCACACGCTTCGACAATGATAAACTTCGGCAAAGGGTCGAGGAGTTCCAGGAAAAGGCTAGACCAAATGACTGTGACTTTAACAACGCCAAAAGTCTACTTGTTGAGGCCGCCAATGATGTTGCAGAAATCAAGAGAAGCAAAAAGCATGCCTAGTGGAATGGTACCTGCGAATCAGTCCTCCAAGAAAGACTCAATGCGTGGAAACAGTACTACTCTACGAAATCAGAAAATGATTGGGAAACCTACAAAACCCAACGTGCCCAAGCAGCTAGGGTGTTCAGAACTGAGAAACGTAAATACGAAAAATCTCTCATTGAAAAGATAGAACAAAACTTTAGGAAGAATGAATGCTGAGAGTACTACAGAGCCTTCAAACGCAAACTCACTGGCTATAAACCACCATCTCTATGCTTTGAGCGAAAGGACGGCACACGGGCGACGTCAAATGGAGAAAATTACAGCATTCTGGCAGATTACTTCAAGAATTTATTTAATTGCTCTAAACCGCAAAGCGCCATTGAGACCAAGGAACCCTTACTCAGGTACCCAGATGCCAGACCACCCGACAGAGATGAAATCAAGCGTCACATTGCCCGTCTCAAAAATAACAAAGCGCCGGGGGAAGGCTCAGTAGTAGCAGAACTATGGAAACATGCCCCAGAGGAATCACTTGATATCTTGCAAAAGCAAATAGAAGAAATTTGGAACAAGGAGACCCTACCCGAAGATTGGAAAATAGCTTTGATCCATCCATTACACAAAAAAGGCAGCATGAAGAACATCAACAACTACAGAGGAATATCTTTGCTACCCGTGACTTACAAAATTCTATCACTTGCCATCCTGGAGCTTTTGGAAGTACAAGTCGAACATCAAATAGGTGAATACCAAGGAGGGTTCAGAAAAGGTCGCTCATCAGCTGAACAGATCCAAAATCTCAAAACGATCATCAGATATTGTACACTAAGGTCCAAGCAGTATGTGTCTGTCTTTGTGTACTTTAAGAAAGCGTACGACTCCATTGGCCGGGAAGTTCTGCTAAACATCTTAAATGAGTTTGGAGTTGATTTGAAACTGCTGGCATTAATTAGAGCCACCCTGACCGATACAAAATACAAGGTGAAGTTCCACGGATATCTCTCGCATCCCTTTGACATCAAAACAAGAGTCCGACAAGGTGATGGGCTATCCCCGATACTCTTCAACTGTGTTCTTGAAAAGATCATCAGAACCTGGAGGGTGAGATTACAGGAAACCAACTACAGTCCATTGAGAATAGGAACCAAATCCAAGGGGATCGCAACAGACTGCTTAGCATTTGCCGATGATATTGCTATTCTCTCAAACGACATAGAACCCGCTAGAGCTCAAGTTTAAATTTTAAAGGAAATTGCCCGACAAACTGGTTTGCAGATATCGTTTGAGAAAACAGAAGTAATGACTAACATCAAAGAGGCTCCACCAAAACTCCATACAAAATACGGGGACATCACCCGAGTAGACAAATTCAAATACCTGGGTGAGATCATCATGAAAAATGGACTGGACAAAGAAGCACTTCAGGAGCGAGTACGCAAACTGGAAATAGCCTACCAAACATCCCGCACAATCTACAACAAAAAATGCCTTTCCCAAAACACCAAGATACGTCACTATGAAACAGTTCTGAAACCAGTAGTTCTATATGCAGCCGAAACTCTGTCTCTAAATGCCAACAAAGGACTCCTTGAAGAACTGGAGGAAAGAGAACGCAAAATTGTGAGAGGAATCTTGGGATCAAAGTACAGACATGGAATCCATCAAAGGAGATCCAACAAGGAAGTCTACAGCAAAATAGAGAAAAATACCGACACAATCAGAAAAAGACGGGCACGATTTTATGGTCATCTGAAAATAATGGACGGAAGAAAGTTAACTAAAGAAATCTTTCACTCTTTTGATTCAAACCCCAAAACCACAATTCCCTGGTTTAGAAATACCAAAGAAAACCTGCAAATGCTACATATCTCAGCTGAAGGCGCCCTTAACAGAGTTCTCTTCCGCAAGAAAATATTGACGAACGGGCTAAACCGAGACGAGCAACCGAGCCCCTTGGACAGAGGAGCGTAAGCAGGCCCACTCACAAAGAATGAGGGAAATTTGGGCTCTAAAGAAGGCCAAGTTCAGTGTCAAATGCAACAAGACTTAACGTGGTCCTTGATGGCCCCAGCGAATTATATAATAATAATAATAATAATAATAATAATAATAATAATAATAATAATAATAATAATAATAATAATAATAATAATAATAATAATAATAATAATAATAATAATAATAATAATAATAATAATAATAATAATAATAATAATAATAATAAGTTGAGGAAGTTATGCAAATTTAACCTTATTATTTCTTTCTGTCTTTATTTCTTTCTTTCATTCTTTCTTTCTTTCTTTCTCAATCCGTTTGCCGTCCCGGGTTGGTTTTCCGCTCAGACTCAGCGAGGGATCCCACATCTACTACCTCAAAGTTAGTATCCTCGAGCGTGAGACTTCGGGTCGGGGGATAAAACTGGGGAGGAAGACCAGTACCTCGCCCAGGCGGCCTCATTTGCTATGCTGAACAGGGGCCCTGTCGGGGGATGGGAAGTTTCACATTCCTTCCAGAACAGGTTCCCTTGTCCACCGATGTGTGCCCTGTTTTCCAACCTTCCACCCAGTTGTAAACTGTTTTCCGCGAAGGCGCATATTCTCGACAGACTGCCACAAAGAACCAATTAAGTTCTACAGTGGTCACACCTTTTTTCCATAGAAACCAAGTCGTATAGCGCTGTCCCTGGCGGTTGCTTTTCATGTTGTCTGCTCCTACGCTGACAGTGTTATTATGAAATGGCTATTACGAGTGCATTCGTTGGCCTCAGTGCGTGTGCTGTTACCAAACGGTGGAACAAGACACTTGTCCCACGTCACCACCTTCAAAAGTGAAATGTGAACCATACTCGGACATACAAAGAATGAAGTGCAAAACAATATAGTTCGCCCCTCGTATAATAACTTTGTAATTACTGGACATTGGTGCGTGATATTTCCTCTTACTGCAGTGGACTGCAGCGAAATTTTGATAAATTTGTACACGAGTTGAATTAATATCTATTGTATTGACTGGGCGGAACCTGGACACAATTTACAGTTAGGAATTGAATTTTTATACTTTTCTTCCTGCATTATTTTTCCCATGTCAATAAAGTGGTTTTAAACAAATTTAAAGGTAACTAGGATTATTAATAGTAATAAGTCTACATCACTAGTAAATACATGCATCCTTTAGCCGGGCTGAGAGGCTCAGACGGTTGAGACGCTGGCCTTCTCTCCCCAACTTGGCAGGTTCTATTCTGGCTGTCCGGTGGTATTTTGAAAATGTTAAAATCTATTGTCGGTAGATTTACTGACACGTAAAGGAACTCTTGCGGGACTAATTTCCGGCACCTCGGCGTCTCTGGAAACCGTAAAAGTTTTAGTGGTACGTAAAGCAACTAATATTATTATTATTATTATTATTATTATTATTATTATTATTATTATTATTATTGTTGTTGTTGTTTTTTAACATGCGTAGAATGTTTCAGGATAAAATGTTTTCATTTTATATTATTTAGCCTCTTAAAAGGGAAACTGAAAAGTACTATAAATCGGTCTAGTAATTTTGGCATATTTTTAAAAAAATTGGAATGGATACTAAGGGGTTAAGTACCAACTCCTTATTCATCCCGAGCTGAAGTGGGAAACCACTGAAAACGAGACCTTGGATAGCTCAATGTGTAGTTTTACCCTCACTGTGAGCTTCCATTCGAAGACGGTAGGTTCGAACTCCACCATCCACATCTGCGGAGATGATTCTCTTGGTTTTCCATATTCACATCAGGGAAATGTTGGGGCTGTACTTTAATTAAGACCACGGTTGCTTTCTTCCCAGTCCTAGCCCTGCCCTCTCCCATAGTCGCCGTAAGACCTGTCGATGCGACGTCAAATTGTTTAGTCGGCTGAGTGAAACCCGTTGCACAACGTCAAATCAGTCGTAAGTCTGTAAAAATACCAAAATAGAAACCTGGACAAACAGGGAGGAAGTTACTTGTCCATATCGATGAGAATCGCTTCTTGTTCCAATTTGAAACTTCCACAAGTTTTGAATTATTGTACACGAACTGTTGCAGAGACGGATCATTACGCCGCATAAAGTTCCATTAATCCCTGCAGTTCAAACAACATGCTCTTAGAAGTTAGCGGGTGTGGTAATTGCTCAACACAATGGACTAAAATCTCCTCATGAAAAATAAACAGTGGTGCCATTAAAAGTTTCCCTAACTTCAACGGAGTACTTCCCCTTAATAAGAGCATTTACACTTTTCCAAAACTAAAAAGGGATCTATCATGCTCCATGGGTAGAAGGAAGCCTGTATATAAGAAATAAACATTCCCAATAAACCTAACTTGTGTCAGTACCATTACGATAGATTGAAAATAATTTTTTGTTGGAATATGAAGCCTAGTGAAAAAGATCAGGAATTATAGAATAAAAGAACGTTTTATAACCCAGTGTTAATCTGTCAGTTTGTGCGACGTTAACCCACTAGGAAGAGGACATCTTCACAACTCTCGACATTACAGAACATCAGGCAGCAAACGAAAACTAAAATCGACAGGGTTGAAGTCAATTGTCTGTGACTATAATAACTTATTTTCCTGCACGACATTTCCACACATAAATTAGATGAAAATATACAGCCGGTCAATGAGACAAAGACGGCAGGATGTTTGGTTTCTGAGCCCAAGTTGGTTGACTCGATCTCAGCTTAATTTAGTGTTATTTGAAGTTTCTCAAATACGTCAGGGCCGTTTCTGTAGATATATTGGCATGCAAAAGAACTCCTTCGAAATTCCGAAATCCTTGTTTCCGAACACCGCAAAATAATTTAGTAAAGCAAAGCAAAGTCACCTCCGTGCAGGCCATGAAGGCCCTTGGAGGAGTGGAAGGTAAAGGCTTCCACAATTGTTAACCTCGGCATGTGATGGGGTAGAGTGGTTACCTCTACGCCCGGCCGCCTTTACCCCAAGAAATTAACCTGGTACTCATATTTGGTGTAGGCTGAGTGAACCTCAGGGCCATATGCACCTCCGAAAGTGGAAACCTCGTTTCTTAAATTCTACGGCTTCCTGGCGGGGATTCGAACCCACGTCCTTCCGGGCGAACCGAGCACGCCTTTACCGCCTCGGCCAGGCAGCCTCGAAAATAACTTAGTACGTCATAAAACATGTAACATTAATATAACCATTATGAAAACAACGCTCTGCATAGAGATTAATGACAAAGATGTGTTATTTTTATTTCTTGATAAATAGTTTGACGTTGCACTGACACATCGAAGGCTTTCGACGTAGCAAGGATAAGAAAGGGCTAGGGTTGGGAAGGTAGAGGCCATGGCCTTAATTAAGGTATAGCCACAGGATTTGTCTGGTGTGAAAATGGAAAACCACCTTCAGGGCTGCTGACGGTGGTATTCGAACCCACCTTCTCCCGAAAGCAAGCTGACAGCCACACGAGCCTAACCATGTGAGGGTGCAGATGAGGATGAAGTTGACAAGTTTTATGAAGTATTGAGTGACATCGTGGTCAGGGTCAACAGCAAGTATAGAATAGTGCTAATGGGCGATTTCAGTGCGAGAGTTGGGAATAGAACTGAAGGATACGAAAGGGTGATTGGTAAATGTGGGGAAGATATGGAAGCTAATGGGAATGGGAAGCGTTTGCTGGACTTCTGTGCTAGTATATGTTTAGCAGGTACGAATACATTCTTCAAGCATAAGGCTATTCACCGCTACACATGGGAGACTAGGGGTACCAGATCCATAATAGACTATATCTTAACCGACTTCGAATTCAGGAAATCTGTTAGGAATGTACGAGTTTTTCGGGGATTTTTCGGTGATACAGACCACTATCTGATCTGTAGTGAACTAGGTATCTCTAGGCCTAGGGTAGAGAAAGTGAAATCTGTCTGCAAACGAATAAGGGTAAAAAATCTCCAGGACGAGAAAATTAGACAGAAGTACATGGATATGATTAGTGAGAAGTTTCGAACAGTAGACAGTAAGCAGGTTCAGGATATTGAAAGTGAATGGGTGGCATACAGGGATGCTGTAGTAGAAACAGCAAGGGAATGCCTAAGAACAACTGTGTGCAAAGATGGGAAAAGGCAAACATCTTGGTGGATGATGAAGTGAGAGCAGCTTGTGAACTTAAAAAGAAGGCTTATCAGAAATGGCTCCAAACAAGGACCGAGGAAGACAAGGATTTGTACGTAGATGAAAGAAACAGAGCGAAACAAATAGTTGTTGAATCCAAAAACAAGTCGTGGGAAGATTTCGGTAATAACCTGGAGAGGCCAGGTCAAGCAGCAGGGAAACCTTTCTGGACATTAATAAGGAATCTTAGGAAGGGAGGGAAAAAGGAAATGAACAGTGTTTTGAGTAATACGGGTGAACTCATAATAGATCTCAGGGAATCTCTGGAGAGGTGGAGGGAATATTTTGAACATCTTCTCAATGTAAAAGGAAATCATCCTAGTGGTGGTGCAAACAGCCAAGCTCGTGGGGAGGAGGAAAATGATGTTGGTGAAATTACACTTGACGAATTGGAAAGGATGGTAAATAAACTCCATTGTCATAAAGCAGCAGGAATAGATGAAATTAGACCTGAAATGGTGAAATATAGTGGGAAGGCAGGGATGAAATGGCTTCATAGAGTAGTAAGATAAGCATGGAGTGTTGGTAAGGTATCTTCAAATTGGACAAAAGCAGTAATTGCACCTATCTATGAGCAAGGGAACAAAAAGGATTGCAACAACTATCGAGGTATCACATTGATTAGTATACCAGGCAAAGTATTCACTGGCATCTTGGAAAGGAGGGTGCGATCAGTCGTTGAGAGGAAGTTGGATGAAAACCAGTGTGGTTTCAGACCACAGAGAGGCTGTCAGGATCAGATTTTCAGTATGCGCCAGGTAATTGAAAAATGCTACGAGAGGAATAGGCAGTTGTGTTTATGTTTCGGAGATCTAGAGAAAGCATTTGACAGGGTACCGAGGGAAAATATGTTCGCTATACTGGGGGAGTATAGAATTAAAGGTAGATTATTAAAATCGATCAAAGGCATTTATGTTGGCAATTGGGCTTCAGTGAGAATTGATGGTAGAATGAGTTCTTTGTTCAGGGTACTTAAAGGGTTTAAACAAGGCTGTAATCTTTCACCTTTGCTGTTCGTAGATTACATGGATCATCTGCTGGAAGGTATAAAATGGCAGGGAGGTATTCAGTTAGGTGGAAATGTAGTTAGCAGTTTGGCCTATGGTGACGAGTTGGTCTTAATGGCAGACTGTGCCGAAATCCTGTAGTCTAATATCTTGGAACTTAAAAATAGGTGGAATGAGTAAGGTATGAAAATTAGCCTCTCGAAGACTAAATTGATGTCAGTAGGAAAGAAATTCAACAGAACTGAATGTCAGATTGGTGATACAAAGCTAGAACAGGTCGATAATTTCAAGTATTTAGGTTCTGTGTTCTTCCAGGATGGTAATATACTTAGTGAGATTGAATCAAGGTGTTTTAAAGCTAATGCAGTGAGCTCGCAGTTGCGATCAACAGTATTCTGTAAGAAGGAAGTCAGCTCCCAGACGAAACTATCTTTACATCGATCTGTCTGCAGACCAACTTTGCTTTACGGGAGCTAAATCTGGGTGGCCTCAGGATATCTTATTCATTAGTTAGAAGTAACAGACATGAAAGTAGCAAGAATGATTGCTGGTACAAACAGATGGGAACAATGACAGGAGGGTACTCGGAATGAGGATATTAAGGCTAATTTCGTAAGGAACTCGATGGATGAAGCTGTACGCATAAACCGGCTTCGGTGGTGGGGTCCTGTGGGACGAATGGAGGAGGATAGGTTTCCTAGGAGAATAATGGACTCTGCTGTGGAGGGTAAGAGAAGTTGAGGTTGACCAAGACGACGATGGTTAGACTCAGTTTCTAACGATTTAAAGATAAGAGGTATATAACTAAATGAGGTCACAACACTAGTTTCAAATCGAGGATTGTGGCGACGTTTAGTAAATTCTCAGAGGCTTGCAGACTGAACGCTGAAAGGCATAACAGTCTATAATGATAAAGTATGTATGTAATATGGGCACCAGAGTTCACCAGACTGGATCCCTCGAATTTTAATAACCCATGATAATCCCCTCTCCCAGGGCGTGTACATAAAGCTGCGTACTGGAAATCTGCTTCAGGCCTTACCTAACCTTCTGAAAACGGCTAAATAGGTAGCAACTGCATCTAGGCTCATCAATAACTCATCTGACTCTAAAATGAGTAACTATATTCTGAAAAACATCCGTGCATGACACCTCACCAGCACACCAAAATATACATAAAATTCACACACATGTACTGCTGGAAGAGTTCATATTTACAACAACAACAACAACAACAACAACAACAACAACAACAACAACAACAACAACAACAACAAAAACAACAACAACAACAACAACAACGAAAACAGTGGGAAACCAAAAGCGAGGACCATGTTATCATTTGCAGCCAGTCGTTTGAACAAAGCACATATATATGTAGATAAATACCCTTGACTGTCTCTGTGTATCAACACAACTTGTGTATTCTAATAATTGATGCTTGTTATATCATACAGATACTGTACTTTTATAATACTGTGTTCACTGACTCTAACACTTGGTTTAAAGATACATTCACTCGAGCAACACACGCTTGTTGTTCCAGAATATAAATTATGGAACGTCTGAAATACAGCACCCCACAGCTCTCACCAACATATAAGACATCAAGCCGCCACAAGTGACAAAATACAATGCGCCTAAGCACTCCACAATTTGCAGTTCAACACCACACATCACATTCCACAAAATATCACGTCAACAACGTTCCACTAAAATTATATCTCCTCTCTTACGCTGTTTTAAGTCAATTCCCTGCGACGTTTCTTCATATGCCTAAATAGACCTCAGCTCCCCTTTTATCATATGTTATGTCTAAATTGATCCTGGCCATCGAATCACGAGTGAAGGATCCTCTTGCCATACGAAGACCAAGCCCCGAACCTCTTTCGTGTCCCAAGAAAATAACTTTATTTTACAATTAGCTTTACGTGGCGCCGGCACAGACAGGTCTTATGGTCTTATGCTATATGTACTATCAGATCCTCTTACACGCGGTGAGAAGTCCGCTTTAATTAAAAATGTGACAAATGCCTTAATTCACGATTTTGGCACTAGTTCAGCGTATGGCCTACCGACTGATAGGCTATACCTTACGCTGAAGTGAAATCAGTTGCGATTATTATTCATTGGTATTTTTAAAATGAATTATTTGGCCATTTTTATTTCTTCATAGCCATGTACACTTACGAAACATATATTACATTATTTCAATTAAGCTATTCCTTCTCTATAAGTAATATAATGTCCAATTTCTATCAAATTTCAGAAATAAGTGTAATTTTATCTAACATCGGATGCTTTACTGCTACAAGGAATATTCTTCTAATATACGTATATGCCTACATTTTCTTGAACATACAACAACCTGTTAGGAACTAAATGAAATAGTAATGTTTATGACTTTACGTCTCTCTACCTACTTTTTCGGTTGTCGGAGACGCCGAGGTACCGGAATTTAGTCCAACTGGAGTTCTTTTACGTGCCAGTAAATGTACCGATACGAGGCTGACGTATTTGAGCTCCTTCAAATACCACCGGACTCAGCCAGGTTCGAACCTACTACTGCAAGTTGGGGTCAGAAGGCCAGCGCCTCAACCGTCTGTGCCACTCAGCCCGGCAGGAACTAAATGTACAGGGATATTATTTTACCTATTCGGGGGATTCTCACTTGCCCGGTCGCCTGCACAGCGAGCCTGCTTCCTGCCAATTACTTTGCCGTAATGCGGCCAGCGCGTGTATCCGCACAAGATTTCCTGTACTTTATGAAGGTATTATGTATATACTGTATATATGCTCACGTAATGAAAATAGCATTGGAACAACACACTGAGCACTAAATACGGTAAAACTTTACTAAACTGAACCTTACGCTGATAATGCTATCAGCATACTGCATAGGAGGGGAGCTTGTGACGCCAAGAAGCGCATAACGGCAAATTGCTTGGCGGGAGACAGGCTCGCAGCGCAGGTGACTGGGCGAGCGAGAATCTCCCGAATAGATCAAATAATGTCCCTGCATCTTGCAGAGGAACTGTATAGGTTGGACATGACCAGCTGAAATGAAACTTGATAGGACAACCAATTAAGGCATCAGAAAATCGACGAAAACCTGCTGTTGTTACATAGACTCTCCACACCGTGAATAAATAAATTATTCTGAACTTGAAGCCTAAAGCTTCTTCCTGTATGCAAATGGAAGATTATATTAATAACATGGTCGATCATGTACGGATGACCAAGAATTCATACTGTAAAATATTTTAGTTTCCATTATAAACGATACAGACGTATTAAACCATGATATTTTTGTGGCGGCATCGGGAAGAAAGAACTCGCCCCACAAACAAAACGCACCAGCGTGCACGATGCAACAATGGATCAGGGTGTATAGTTTCTTGAACTAGCGTCATTCGGCGGCGTCAAGTGTGAATGAGCACGAGCATCACGTCTTTCTGTCTCTCGTTGGTATAATCAGTGGATCTTATACGAAAAACTGTACTAAAACTGTATGTGGTGACGGTCTGTAAATAAACCTGTTATCCATGAGGGCTGAATTATTTATGGAAACGATGTGGAGCCGCCTACAACCAAGACTCCATAAATGGTGACCCCGTGTATAGAGAACATGCTCCTACCATAACCTATCTTGGACTACGTGCTTCACCACAGATTACGGTATGTTACTATACTTTATTTCAAAGAGTCATTAGACTGTTTACTACATTGGAACTACCTTGTTTTCGGAGTATGAAACCAATTTGACAAACGACAAAAACAGTCGCCAGAGTCCTAACGATCGTCGGTAATACTCATCGCTTCACTCCTCACTCGGCAACTGCACGCCGCACCTGCTACTCTTCGAGAACGCAACATTTCATCTAAAAACCTGTATGTATATAACCTACGTTATACTTGGTCCAGAATATTGCAAAATTATGCACAACCTAAATTCGTTGTGAAGTTGTACGAACATTATAAAGAAATCTATACAATAGAAAGTATCTAGTTTTCTAACCACAATTACATCTTGGTGTTAAATTGATGTACGTAATCGAGCAATCCTTTCTGCAATTTTTTCTTTCTCTTTTTGCTAATTAAGGCCTAAGATACAGAATACTCCACAATATAGGCCTATCTAATTTGCTGCTCATACATGTACAAATACTTCATAATAGCCTACTCCTCATGCATTACAACTGATTGAATATTTGAACTTTTTTAATAAATCGTAATCGTGCCTTTTAGTGGTTTTTGAGTTGTTACATTGCAGGTATAACATACAATTGCATTATATGGACATTCCTCAAGACTTAAAATGGACATTGGAGGTCATGGTGTATGCTTAATAACTTCATATGTAACCTAAATCAATGTATAATCTCCGCAAGATTATTTTGTTAACTTACGATAGTTTATATGTTTGTGAATCTCTTATCAAATGCTGCCTGCATAACATTTTGTTTCCAACTAACCTATAAGATTGTCGCAAGTAATTTGTAAATTTTGTGGTGCCAACAAAGCCGGCCCTGTGGCGTAAGGGACGGCTGACCTGGCTAAATTTGACAATGTAATTTCACAGCTTGACACCAAGGTCATAGCCGAGGTAGAATACATTGTCATTATACCCCCTGCCACACGACGTTACGGAAAAATAAAATATGAACTAGTTCGTCGCCTTTCCGTATCCGAAGAGCAGCGAGTCCACAAACTTCCTGGTGACGAGGAACTCGGTGATAGGAAAACATCACAGTGTTTAAGTCACTTAAAGTCATTAGCCGGTTGCTCACTTCATGACGAAAGTATATTAAAACAACTTTCCCATGCGTCGACCACCACAGCACTTGCAGGCTATATTAGCGGCCCAGTTAATGCCTCTAGCTGATATAGCAGAACTCACAGACAAGATTTTGGAACTTTCACTTAATGTCACACCACCATATATCCACTTGGCCGTACATGCTACAGCTGCGCCGAACAATTTCGCTGCCCAGATGGAGGAATTGACACGTTAAGTCAATGTCCTGGCCTGTAACCAGCCCCAAGGCAGGAGTCACCGTAAGAGGAGATCTAAAAGCCGTGACCGTTCCCTTACGCCACAGGGCCGGCTTTGTTGGCACCACAATAAGTTCCGAGGTAAAGCTGCAAAATGTACTAGTCCTTGTTCCTGGCAGGCGGAAAATGGAACGAACAGCCAGTGAAGACAGTGTCTGTTCTACATCGGGCCGCCATCTGTTTATTTTTGTTCAGAGTACCAAAGCAAAATGTCTGATTGACTCCGGGTCTCAACTTCGCTCTTTCCCGCATAAGCTTCTGGGAAGCACTTGCAAACCTTCCGGGTATGAGCTGAGCACTGCAAACGGTAGTACAATCAGGACATATGGTAGCCTTCCCATGAACCTCAACCTTGGTTTACGTCGTGACTTTCGCCATTGCTGATGTTAGCACAGTCATCATTGGTTCCGATTTTCTGGCCTACTATAACTTACTCCTTGACTGCAGTAACAGACGCCTCCTCGATGGCACCACTGGCCAACAAGTTAAGGCATCTGTAGCCTCTATCGAACAGGCCAGCTAAAAGACTGCTGCAGTATCCACCGGCACACCTTTTAGTATGTTTCTCGCTGACTTTCACTCCACTACTCGCACCCCTAGGATCCAACGTGATACTAAACACAATACCGTACATCACATTACGACAAACGAAGGCCCACTGGTCTCTTGTCGACCTCGTCATCTCGGACCTCAAAAATTGCAGATAGTGAAGGAAGAATTCGAGGACATGGTAAGGTGCGGTACAGCGAGACGTTCTAACAGACCCTGGTCCTCACCCTTGCATCTTCTACCTAAGCGGGACAACTCATGGCGTCCTTGTGGCGATTACCGGGCATTAAACGCAAGGGCAATACCCGACCGCTACCCGGTACGATGCATAGGGAATTTTTGCAATAACATTGCACGGTCTGCAAAACAGCCATAACGACACCTTTCGGGCTAATTTGAATTTCCCTATATGTCATTTGGGTTACGAAATGCTGGACAAACTTTCCAGCGTTTTATGGATAAGGTCATTAGGGATTTAAACTTTCGTTCCCCGTGTTTTGACGATATCCTGGTGTTTTCACGGGAGGCTAAAGAGCATATATACCATCTCCGCGTACTTTTGTAGACATTAGCTGATTACGGTGTAGTCATAAATCCATCCAAATGCGTATTAGCTGCAAGTGAGGTAACCATCTTGGGCTACCGGCTCTCAAAGGACGGCACAAACCCTCCACTAGAGAGAATCCAATCTCTCCTGGAGTATCCTCTATCGAAAAGTGTCCAGGGCCTGCGCCGGTTCTTGGGAATGGTCAAGTTCTCTAGACGTTTCCTACCACATGCGGCTGAATTACAGGCGCCGTTGGTGAACATCGTAGCCAATTTTAAGCTTAAGAGTTCAAAACCTGTCCCCTGGACTCCATAATTGCAACGTGCTTTGCATGAATGCATAGAATGCCTAGCGCAAACCACTCAACTTGGTCATCCATTGCCAGGTGCGCCCCTATGTCCCTTTAACGATGCATCAAATACTCAAGTTGGAGCATATTTTCAACAGAAATTTGGACACCATTGGCAGCCCCTAGCGTTTTT
Organism: Anabrus simplex; assembly: GCF_040414725.1. NCBI lineage: Eukaryota > Metazoa > Arthropoda > Insecta > Orthoptera > Tettigoniidae > Anabrus > Anabrus simplex. The sequence goes on along the minus strand of NC_090266.1, from coordinate 925,358,037 downwards.
CAGCAAGAAGCTTTCAGCGTGTCATATAACATGGCCGGCCTATTACAGGGAACTGTTAGCTGTGTACGAGGCTATCCAGAATTTCCGCTATATACTGGAAGCACAAAACTTTACCATATATGCGGACCACAAGCCCCTGCTTTATGCATTTTCTGAACGCAGAGTAAAACTACCCCCAGTCCAACTTAATCAGCTGTCCTTCGTATCCCAGTTCACAACTGATATTCAGCATATAAAGGGAGCAGATAACGTTTCCGCCTATTCGATGTCTCGTGTTTAAGCCATCTCACTAGAAGATGACTACTCTGCGCTGGCTCTATCCCAAGCGGACGATGACGAACTCAAAGCCTTATTGAGTGACATTAGAAAAAGTAACCCTCCCAGGCACCACGACTGACCAATACATGTGATATATCAACAGGAAAACGCCGACCGTTCCTGAACTTCTTTTCCGCGCAAGTTCTTTGACAAGCTCCGTAACTTAAGCCACCCTGGCATTCGTTCCACTTCTCGTCCAGTCTCAGATATATTTGTTTGGCCATCTATTCAGAAAGACACTCGCGCCTAGACTCGTGCTTGTTTGTTGTGTCAACTCAATAAAGTGACGAGGCATAATATATTTCCTTTGGGGAACCACAGGTCGTTTCAGCCACATTCATTTGAATATTGTTGGCCCACTGCCTATCTGCGAAGGATATCATTGTCTCCTCACTGCTGTTGACAGATTTTTTTTTTGCTAGTTGCTTTACGTCGCACCGACACAGATAGGTCTTTAGGCGACGATGGGACAGGAAAGACCTAGGAGTTGGAAGGAAGCGGCCGTGGCCTTAATTAAGGTACAGCCCCAGCATTTGCCTGGTGTGAAAATGGGAAACCACGGAAAACCATCTTCAGGGCTGACGACCGTGGGGCTCGAACCCACGATCTCCCAGATGCAAGCTCACAGCCGCGCGCCTCTACGCGCACGGCCAACTCGCCCGGTTGTTGGCAGATTTACTCGCTGGCCAGAGGCATGGCCCATGCGCAGCATCACTGCCAAGGAAACAGCCGATACCCTAATAAGTGGTTGGATGTCCCGATTTGGTCTCGCTACCTGTATAATTACTGACCAAAGAAGACAATTCGAGTCTACACCGTTTCGCAGACTTATGACACAATTTGCTGCAACGAAATTCGTTTTCAAAGACTTCGAAACTGCCTCCCATGTGTTTCTGAGAGCTGACCATGTGAAGCCTCCTTTGCAGCCCCCATACTCTAGTCCTTACCTTCTAGTTAGCCGTAATGAGAAGACTTTGACATTAATGATTGTAAACAAGGAAGTAGTAGTGAGCACAGACCGTGTGAAACCTGCATACATAGAAACAAACCTTGCTGTTCTTACCTGCACCAACACACCTGACACATCTGATACACCCATTTCATCCAGTCAACCTAGCATTTCTTTTACATCTGACTTACCCGATGCGTCATCACCACCCAGATGGTACACAACACGACGAAGAGTTCGCTTTTCCCTTCCATTCCATTTGTGAACTTTCTTTCTCCTTTGGGGGAGGGGGGGTGATGTAGCGGCAACGGGAAGATTGAACTCTCCCCACATACAGAACGCACCCCCGTGCACGATGAAACATTTTATCAGTGTATATAGCTTCTCGAACTAGCGTCATTCGGCGACATCGAGTGTGTATGAGCATGAGCATAACGTCTCTTTGGGTCTCGTTGGTATAATCAATGTATTTTATACGCAAAAATGTACTCATGTATGTAGTGACTGTGTGTAAATAAACCTGTTATCCATGAGGGCTGGTTTATTTATGGAAACGATGTGGAGCCGCCTACAACTAAGGCTTCATATTTTGATGTCTTCAGACACTGTACGTTTCAGTGAAATAGGTTTACCGAGTTGTCGAATTACCTTTTTCTGATATGAAGTGTTTTATGTAGCTTTAAAATTAGAACCATAGTATATTTCTATAAGCAGCTTGGCTGAATGGTCAGCGTACTGTCCTTCGATTGGGAGGGTTCTATTTCCCACCGGCTCGTGGATTTTCACTGTTATTATTGTTACGGAGTTATCCGTGGTAGTTAGAGGTGAAAGAAGGTGCTGGGATGAATAGGTCTCAACTTACGAAATTAAAGGAAATTTAAAACATTAACAAAGGTTATATTTTCTTTTCGAGATCAAGAAATAACAAGTATAACAGGAACTCAGTTGTATATCAACAAGTTAAGAATGCACAATTACAGTTTATTAATGGATTTTGGGCTTCGAGCCCCAGATTCACAATCCCTGAGCAATGAGCCCAACTTTACTTATACACAAGGTTTGACAAAGGGGCAGAAAACCTCAATCATGCCCAGGAGCACTTGCTCCCAGTTACCCAGTAATGCCTCCTCGAGGCACACAGAAAATCTACTATTAAGAAAGAGCAAACCCGCTCTCAAAGTTGAAGCCCATCAAAGGCCACACCAAACTCCACTTTCAAGCTGCCCTCCAGGCAAATAAGAACAGGGGTAAAATACCCAACCTACTGAGGCCTATTTAGTAAAGAAACAGGACAATTACATGGCCCCAAAATACCAACTTGAGTGGAGGCGTAACTTGCACTCCTAATGCACCTTTTTAAAAACCTATTTGGCTCTTAGGCCGCTTATGCAAGGAAAATTTATTACATTATGAAGCGAAGAAAAACGGTTATGAAAACGTAGTCACCTCAAAAACAATATGAGAGGGAGCTCGAGAGGGTTAGGCATTCTCTATCCCAAATCGTAGCTAAAGAGACAGAATTTTATACCATGAGTTTTACATTTTTAAAGGAAAGTTACATAATAAAAGATTCGAACCTGCCCCGAGGGTTAAACTGCTGAGCTAGCGAGTAAAGAAGTTATTAAAAGGCCATTACCTTATGGATGAACTGCTGCCCGAAGAAAGAGGCGCTTCCCGCCCCCTGCTACATAATCACACTAGGAAAGATGTTACTGAAGTGGCCCAGAGACCAGAAAATCAGCAGTTTAAATACCCTCGTGGAACATTCGAGACCTTTCAAGAATGAGAACCCACCCCCCCACCCTCAATTTTATTGGCTAGGATCAAGCAACATATCCATATCGGAGAAGACATACGTTATTGGTCAAAAATTAATTAGAGAAATTCGGGATTGGCTAAATTCAAAACAAGCGGAAAGAGAAGGGTTATACTGCCAACCCAAAAAATGACAAAGAAATTTAACAAAGAACAAACTTATGAACACAAAATTTCTCAAAAACAGTTCCTTCACTTCGCACCAGGGTGCACAATTGTAGTTCTTCAGTAGTGCCATCTAGAAGAGAATGTTCACACTTCTCACTACAGAGAAAACAAATATAAATCGAAAAAGACACAGTTCAGAACTCTTCAAAATTTACAATAGCGACATCTTCTGAGAAACTTTAGAATTAACATGGTTGTTGAAGTTCAGGCTTCCTCCAGTAGAGGAGTTTCAACTGGCGCAATGTTTGAATTAGCGGCGCGTAGGTCTACCGCCCTTTACAGACCTCCCCCCCCCCAAAAGTCCCTCCAAGGGGTAACACAGAAGAACACCAAATTTGGTTTTAAAACAAGGTCCAAGTTATGATGTTGATATAGAAATTAATTGCAGAAGGATTTACAAACAAGTTTTCTTAAATTGGTTGGATCCAGTTTCAAAATTCTATGTAGTAACTTTTGATGTAATGTCTTTATGCTTGTAGTAGTTGAATTCAGAAGGAAAAACGTTTAATTCTTGAAAGAAAAAAAATTCTAAGTCCACCAAATATTGCAGTTGAATCCAAAAATGTAGTAATTGTTGATATGAAATGTCCATGTAGCTGATTAAGTACATTAAATGTTGACTAAGTTGGACGGCCAGACCAGCCGCCGCTACTTGTGTCCAGAGGAGGCCGCTCGGACCCCTCAAGTACCCTGAGATACCGCTCTCCCGCACCATGAGAGGGGTAGTGGTGCTGAAGCACGCCGTACACGCGGCGAACGTTTACAGACCGCGGGCAAGTTGCAGGTGGTGCGCCGCACATCAGCCTTGGCCAGGAGGAGGGCTCTGGCTCGCCGTACACTGGTTGACCTCACTGAAGTAGATCGGGACCGTGTTCTACTCCAGTAGCGGCACGGCGCCGCGCGGCTGCGGGGGCACTGAAACATTAAGATCTCGGCGGCAGAATTTGTTGGACCATAATGATTTTCGGATACAGTACTTGTGGTGGAGCTGAGGGGCCAGCGGCGTGGAAATATTTATTTATTTTTAATTAGCCACTGGTGTGGTTGAGCAGGAGACGGGAGCGTGGTAATGACCATGGCAAGGACAGGATAGCAGTTTAACTGGTCGGGGGAGGTTGTATAATGAACATTAGGAAACAAAGAACATAATTCCAAGGGCAGAAGGCCTCAAAATGAAACCAAAAATATAACCTTCAGATTTCTTTCAAAATGTAACAAAAAATAAAAACGAGCTAAGTTAGTGCGGAAATTACACAGGTTTCACCTGGGACAGGTGAACCCTAAATATCCTCTCGGTGCCTGGATTGCTTAATAACAACGTGACCGGCGTAAGAAAATCTACAATTATGCACGGCCCATGAAATCTGGGGGCAAGCTTGCCCACGGGAACAAAATTCTTGACCATCACCTGGTCACCTACCTTCAAATTGGTGGGTCTCCGTCCACGATCATATCATTCCCTAACCTTTTCATGAGACACTTTAAGATTGGCTTTAGCCTTCTTCCAAAGATCTTTAATATTATCTGGATCTATTGTCTCAGGTAAAATATCACTAAGAGACCAAAGGTTAGAGAGCGGCGTGTTGGGTACAAACTTGAACATCAAGGAAGCTGGAGTAAAATTATGAGATTCATGAACCGCCGAATTCAAAGCAAAAGTTAACCAATGCAAGGATGTGTCCCACCTAGAATAATCATCGTGATGATAGGCAATAAGGGCCGACCTCAGATTACGATTGACCCGTTCAGCTAGAGATGGTTGAGGATAGTAAGCAGATGTTGTTACATGCGATATGCACAGGTCAAAACAGAATTTACGAAAGAGATTGGATGTGAAAGCTTTAGCATTATCAGACACAATATATTGACACGGACCGAAAGAAGCAAAAATGGAATTTAAACAAGTAATGGTGCACTGGGCGGTAGCCAGCTTAGTTGGAAATAACCAAGAAAATCTTGTAAAACGATCTACACGTACAAGAATGAACGTGTTGGCATTCCCCTTTGACTGGGGGAACAGTCCTACGTAATCGATGTAGAGACGTTCCATTGGGCGTGATGCTTGCTGAGAAGACAATAGACCTACCTTGGTGGACATGGTGGGTTTACAAGATTTTACCAATTCACGGATTTCTCCGTCCATACCCTTCCAGATGAACATTTCACGAATCTTTTCTCGGGTTTTGAATATGCCTAAATGCCCCCCCCCCCAATGGGGTCTCATGGTAGTACTTGAAGATCATTGGTACAAGAACAGCTGGAACTACAACTTCCATTTTGTGATCATGCCTCGACGGGCAACATAAAACACCATTCCTCAATACATAAGGGACGACATGTTCCCCAGAAGAAAGGGTTTCCATGATCGAAGCCAGCGTCGGATCTTCACGTTGATATTTCTCAATATCCCTAAAGAGCATGGGAGCATCTGTTAAGATGGCATTAGCCTCAGATAGTATGGACACGGGAGGTGAAGAACTATCATTCAGATCAGGGGTCTCTACATCATTAGAAAATATACGGCTTAGTCCGTCAGCAACCACATTTTCAGTAACTCTGATATGCCTAACATCAAATTGGAAGGCAGAAATTCGGATGGCCCACCGGGCTATACGACCAGTACGACGCGGCCTACCTGAGACCCAACTTAAGGCTTGGTTATCGGTCTCCAAGTCAAATTTGACATGTTCCAGATAGAGACGGAACTTTTCTAAAGCAAATAAGACTGCCAAACCTTCGAGCTCATAGATGGGATATTTGGCTTCTTGAGCCGATAGAGTCCTAGATGCATAGGCGATGGGTCGCCTCCCTAGTTCAGTCTCTTGAAGAAGGACTGCAGCTACCGCCGACGACGACGCGTCGGTTTGGACGATGGATTTCTTGGAGAAATCGGGCATGGCCCGAACAGGGGCGTTACACAGAGCTAATTTTAGATCTTCAAAAGCGGCTAGTTGAGAAGGTCCCCACTCAAATTTGACGCCTTTCCTACGAAGTAAGTTCAAGGGCGCCGCTCTATTGGCGAAATTTGGAATAAATTTCCTGAAGAAATTCACCATACCAATGAACCTTGCACTACATTTAATGTCCTTGGGAGGCTTGAAAACACGGATGGCCTGTGTTCTAGAGTGATCGACTGCGACACCTTAGGGTGACACAATATGCCCTAGGAATGACATGGAGGGCTTAGCGAAGGCAACCTTGGACAACTTCACAGTTAACCCAGCCTTACGGAGGAGATTGAGAACCTCTTTCAGGTGATCTAGATGTTCTTCGAAAGTCTCCGAAAATACGACGACATCATCCAGATAGTGGTACAAGTAGTCAAACTTGATGTCGGAGAAGACCCTGTCTAGCAGTCTAGTGAGTGCAGCTGCGCCCGTGGGGAGCCCGAAAGGCACGCGGCTGTATTCATACAAATTCCAATCCGTGGCAAACGCTGTCAGGTGCTTGGATTCCTCTGCTAACGGTATCTGATTATAAGCCTGGTTAAGATCTAGGATGGTGAAGAACTTAGCTTTACGAAACCAAGAAAAACAAGAGTGAAGGTCTGGAAGGGGCACGGATTGTAACACCACCTTCCGATTGAGAGCCATATAATCAATCACAGGCCTGAAGCCACCTTGGGGTTTCAGGACTAGAAAAATAGGCGAAGAATACGCCGACTTAGAGGGCCGAATAATACCGTCCTTCAGCATCTGATCAATGATTTCTTTCAGCGCCTTCATTTTAGGTGGAGATAGCCTATAAGGTGGAAAACGGACAGGAATCGAATCCGTAACCTCAATCTTGTATTCAATAAGGTCAGTAACACCAAGAGTATCCGAGAACACCTCTGGAAACGACTGACACAGCTTACGAATACTATCAGCCTGCTCCTCAGGTAGATGTCTAAGATCTAACAACATCTCATCCTGGGTAGGCGAAATAGATGAACATGATACAGAATTACATTTCAATAAGGGGATTTTACTATTAGAAGCAAATTTAAGTGTGCACGACTTACTTTGAAGATCGAGCATTAGACCAGTATGGGACATGAAGTCGGCTCCCAATATAATGGGGCAAGATAAGTGCTTTGCCACAAACAATTTGACTTTCCAAGTGAATTTAGAAATCCGAATTTTGGCATATAAAATACCTAAAATTTCTAATGGAGAAGAATTAGCCGAAACATATTGAACTGAAGATGATCAATAGTCAGGAAGTTTACAAACAGTTTTCAATTTGGAGTACCATTCAGCCGAAATAATAGAACACACACTGCCTGAATCTAATAAAGCTGTTACCGGTTCATTATTTAATTCAATTTTGAGAAAAGGCACAGGTGCGGGGGTATCCGCCGCAATCCTAAGACATTCTTTGAGACCTTCAAAAGATAAATTTGAAGCCTGAGTTTTCCCTGAAATTTCGATATGTTTACTTGGGGCTGATCCTCGGGAAGATGGGTTAGCCGACTCAGCCGAGGCCACTAGTCACTTATGATTGTTGGTGGAGGTTGCACCCGAAGTTGAGCAGGAGGGGGTGCTGTTAGCATTAGGGCAGTTCTTGGCAATATGGGAGAACACGCCGCATTTCAAGCAGCCTTGGGATGAACCTGCTCCATTATTATTCCTACTAGATTTGATCAATGGACATTTATTGCGAAGATGGTCAGGCGACCCGCAAGCATAACATTTACGGGGTGTGATGGATCGGCGAGGATGAGGCCGAAAACTACTAAAGGACGGAGGGGGTTCTTTCGCGACACGCAAGGTATCGGCGTATCTGACTCCTTCGGCTGAGACAGCCATAGCCTCTAACTCGGCAAAAGTTTGCGGACGCGACGCAAAACACAAGTATGAGCGGTATGATGGAGAAATACCTTCCACTATGGCCTGAACAATTTGATCTTCGGGAAAATGAAGGGCAAATACCCTAGTGTAAAACTTAATGTCTTGGATGAAGTCTGCTAAATTTTCATCCAACCGTTGTACTCGGTAGTAGTACTTTTGAATGAGCGATGATATAGCTCGAGCGGGGATAAAATTTGCCTACAGATGGGCATGGAAGTCTTCTATGGATGACTGTTCAGCGATTGCCCTAACTATCTTGTCGGAGAGAACACCAATGGATTAAGGGTAAATTATCTGAAGGATTTGACACGGAGACAGAGAAAAAACAAGGGCATGATCCTGAAACTCAACTAAAAACCTTAAGAATGAAATTACGTCACTGGCTGAGTTAACAGAAAACTTAGAAATACCTCTGAGCAACATTGCTAATGGATGAGGCAAACTACTGAACCCGGGTGACGTAGTAGGAAGGGGCCTAAGTGGCGGAGAAGCAGATTCAGAAGGAGCATTATTTAACATGAAGGATGGAATGGACGTGCGACGATCGGACACCGTTTCTAATGGGGCAGATGTTCATTGGGTAGCCGCCGCAGCACTACCTCCTTCCTCTTTAGAGGAATCCTCCCCACTTACAATATTTACTACCATAGGTAGGTCGACTTTAGGGATAGCAGGTCCAGATAACAACTGACTAACTTTACTAGACATTTGGGACAAGTTTGCGGCAAGGGCACTAGCTTCCTTACCCTGAAGGTCATTTAACTTTAGAGACAATAGATCACACACCCTACTATAAAAATGGTACAACCTAGCCTGTACTCTTTTGAGTTGATTAGGAGATGGATCACTTACTTAAAAAACTAACTACAGATGCTAGCTCAGTAGTATTATCATTGATCGTGGAGAGAGCGTCGTCAATCTCTTTTTCTCCCAAAGTCGGGATGGTAATAGGCAAATCAAGTGAATCTTTTAGCTTATTAGTGTCTATCGCAACCGTGCCTCCAGATTGAACATTTCTAATGGTTAATTCATTGATTAATTCCTCTTTGCGCAAGTAGCCGGGGTGGAGGACTTCGCGAGAGCCGGACATGATGAAAAAATTTAAAAGTTTTGAAAAATTAGAAAGAAAAGTCCAGCGACAGAGAAAATTGTTAGAGTTCGAAAGTAAAGCAATGTTTAACCGTCAAAAGGGGCTAAATTGAGACCCATTCAACCACGCTCTGCTACCACTTGTTACGGAGTTATCCGTGGTAGTTAGAGGTGAAAGAAGGTGCTGGGATTAATAGGTCTCAACTTACGAAATTAAAGGAAATTTAAAACTTTAACAAAGGTTATATTTTCTTTTCGAAATCAAGAAATAACAAGTATAACAGGAACTCAGTTGTATATCAACAAGTTAAGAATGCACAATTACAGTTTATTAATGGATTTTGGGCTTCGAGCCCCAGATTCACAATCCCTGAGCAATGAGCCCAACTTTACTTATACACAAGGTTTGACAAAGGGGCAGAAAACCTCAATCATGCCCAGGAGCACTTGCTCCCAATTACCCAGTAAAGCCTCCTCGAGGCACACAGAAAATCTACTATTAAGAAAGAGCAAACCCCCTCTCAAAGTTGAAGCCCATCAAAGGCCACACCAAACTCCACTTTCAAGCTGCCCCCCAGGCACATAAGAACAGGGGTAAAATACCCAACCTACTGAGGCCTATTCAGTAAAGAAACAGGACAATTACATGGCCCCAAAATACCAACTTGATTGGAGGCGTAACTTGCACTCCTATTACTCCTTTTAAAAAACCTATTTGGCTCTTAGGCCGCTTATGCAAGGGCTAATCCCATACTACGGAGGTGACACGATAGGAAAATTTATTACATTATGAAGCGAAGAAAAACGGTTATGAAAACGTAGTCACCTCAAAAACAATATGAGAGGGAGCTCGAGAGGGTTAGGCACCCTCTATCCCAAATCGTAGTTAAAGAGGCAGAATTTTATACCAAGAGTCTTTTACATTTTTAAAGGAAAGTTACATGATAAAAGTTTCGAACCTGCCCCGAGGGTTAAACTGCTGAGCTAGCGAGTAAAGAAGTTATTAAAAGGCCAGTACCTTATGGATGAACTGCAGCCCGAAGAAAGAGGCGCTTCCCGCCCCCTGCTACATAATCACACTAGGAAAGATGTTACTGAAATGGCCCGGAGACCAGAAAATCAGCAGTTTAAATACCCTCGTGGAACATTCGAGACCTTTCAAGAATGAGAACCCACACCCCGCCTCAATTTTATTGGCTAGGATCAAGCAACATATCCATATCGGAGAAGACATACGTTATTGGTCAAAATTTAATTAGAGAAATTCGGGATTGGCTAAATTCAAAACAAGCGGAAAGAGAAGGGTTTATACTGCCAACCCAAAAAATGACTGAAAGAAATTTAACAAAGAACAAACTTATGAACACAAAATTTCTCAAAAACAGTTCCTTCACTTCGCACCAGGGTGCACAATTGTAGTTCTTCAGTAGTGCCATCTAGAAGAGAACGTTCACACTTCTCACTACAGAGAAAACAAATATAAATCGAAAAAGACACAGTTCAGAACTCTTCAAAATTTACAATAGCGACATCTTCTGAGAAACTTTAGAATTAACATGGTTGTTGAAGTTCAGGCTTCCTCCAGTAGAGGAGTTTCAACTGGCGCAATGTTTGAATTAGCGGCGCGGAGGTGTACCGCCCGGTACAATTACTACTACTATTATTATTATTATTATTATTATTATTATTATTATTATTATTATTATTATTATTATTATTATTATTATTATTATTATTATTATTATTATGATTATTAACAAATACATCACAATTGGGAAATATCCCGTTGGCAACGGTCACTTAGAGCAGTGTAATAAAAAATAAAATAAAAACATAATTACAAAATAACAACAACAACAAGAGTACAACAAGCAATTCCAGGAAATAAAATATTAAAATAAATACTATTTGTTTGTCATTCTAAATCCAGCATCATCACATACAAAATCACACACAACTTACGTATATCCAGTACTTAATTTAACTGTGTTTAGTTTATTCCTACAGCTCGGTGCCTGGGCGTTAGTTATCTTCTTGATACGCATCTTCATTTGCATACATCATATCACACTGCAAACCACCATAAAATTTCGCAGTAGTGAATTCATTCTTCCACATAGTGTTGGCGTCAGGAAAGGGATCTAGCCGTGCTTAACCCTCAATAGTGCCGAGTCCATGTAGTTAGGTAATGGCCGAGAAGTGTAGTGGAAGGAAGAAGAAGAAGAAGAAGGTGATGAAAATGTGCAAGGTTACTCTACGTCATCAACAGCTAACTGCTCTGAGCCACCCAGCTATTTTTACCAACTACAACCGTTGATACCACGGCAAGTGGTTATCGTCGGTAAATTTAAGAAGTGGTGACATTGACCATTCACCTAAGTGTCGTTGAAATTGGTCTGGTCCGACCCAAATGGTTCCCTTGTTAATCGTATTCTACGTGACAACTTCAGTTTATGATATTACTCAAAGTCGCAATATGATACAGGCTTGCGCGTACAATACAAAAACCGTAAAAGAGGCAGTGAGTGAGGCCCGCCTGAGATATACTGCATACTTTTATGTAGTGCGGAGTCCAATTCTCGAAAAATTTTAATGAAATATTACTGTACTGTACACTCGGTAGCAGTGTTGCCAACGTATGTTTTCAAGATCCGCTAAGTACTACTAAAAATCCGCTAAATTTCCGCCAAGAAACCGATCTCAAATTATGAACAACAAAAATGAGCAATGAATAATAATAATAATAATAATAATAATAATAATAATAATAATAATAATAATAATAATAATAATAATAATAATAATAATAATAATAATAATAATAATAATAATAATAATAATAATATCTGCACTCACCTGATCTGTGAGTTTCACCGGGATTAATCCCCTGCCTGCGGGCCGGCAAGCTAAAACTTGCAGGCGTTTTAGTGCCGTGTGCGAACTAGGTGAATCCCCTATCTCAAGGGCCACACACAGAACAGGCCAGTTCATTAAGCAGTCTTCTTTCATAGCATAAGTATAAATGCTACTCTCTCACAGTTCATTATCTGTCGTCATTCGTCTACTAAGGGATAAGTACCCTTTCCCCACGCATTACAAATTTATGATACCATGATCTCATAATATCAAATCCAAATAACATGTTTTCCACATGTGACTGCTGGCTCCTGACAAGAAATACGGAATACTTCGGAGACAAACTGGGGTACAATTTTTTTTAAAAAAAACGTAAAATGGGTAAAACGCTAAATTCCGCTATAATAAATCCAGAATTCCGCCAAAAAGTCCGCTGTCCGCTAAATGATAAATTTCTCCGCCGACAGTCTTCTAATTACGCCAAATTTAGCGGAAAATCCGCTAAATTGGCAACACTTGAAAACTGTGTATCATACTGGTCCTACTGACCACATTCGTTTGACAGGAAGTGATAGGTTACAACCAATTACAGACATGCCTATTAACTACCGCATCGTAAAATCTCGTCACATTAACAAAAACATCCTTTCCAAATTATAAACCGCTGCACGTAATGACCTATCAGAACAACTGACGAACTGTAAATATAACTTATAGGCAGAGGATATCCAATTGTATATCCATACCATGGTGAATGACATACAAGAACCTACCATGAAATTAAACGAAGACCTATTTAACTTTATCGCGTGGACTAGTAGCCACCGCCTGAAGGTAAACCAATTAAAATAGCAAGCCATTATAATAGGATCTAACAAACCGCATGCCAAATTAGAAACCATCAATATACCGGTTATCAGGATCAATAAAGACACGTATACCACTGAAAGACTCCGTTAAGAACTTTGGAATAATTTTTGGCAAGTATTTAAGTTTGTCAAAGCACGTAACGAAAAATTGTCAATGTGTATTCGGTTCATTACACTCACAGTAAAAAATGAGGGACTTTCTACCTGTCAAAACCAGGAAACTGCTTCTTCAAAGACTAATACTAACAGTATTTGATTATGGTGATATAGTCTGCAATAACATACGTTGTTCACTTGGTTCTAAACTTCAACGTGCTCATACTGCCTGCATTCGATTCATTCTAAATGTTCCACTCCATTCCCACATAAGGCCATTCCTCCATCAGCTATCTTGGTTTAGATTATGTGATAGACGTTAGTACCATGCTGTTTCTCTTCTGCACAAAATATTGCAAGCAGGTAAACCAGATTACCTCAGAATATATTTTAAGTACCTTTCTCCCTCAGATAGAGCACCCTCAAGGTCATTAACATGATCTCTGCTGTCCATCCCCACTCACCACAGTAGTACGTATAACAACTCATTTGTACCGTGGACCACACGTTCCTGGAATTCTCTCCCGGCGGAAATTAGAGACATAAGTAACCTAAAGCTATTCAGAAGAATGTGCTGGAAATTTTACCTACATTGAGATTAATTATTCTACGAAGCACCCACAAATGTTAAATTATTAAGTAAATAAAGTGTAAATATAAGGTTAGTAACATTATAGATTAAATTTTTCGAAAATTAGTTTCAATTTCCATTAAATTACATTAAATTTACTTTTAATTTGAAGTAGTTATAATGCTCAGTGTATTTTGTTTATGCAGGTGTATAATGATATCGTTTGACATAATATCAGGCTTTATGGCCTGAGCCCCGCCATGTACAGAAAGTCATTAAATAAATAAATACATAAATAAATGGTAAACATGCATTATAGCTTACGTCATGAAATTACTACTGTTAGAATGTTCAACAAAGGCTTAAAACTGAAGCATTGTCCTGTAACACTTATGCAATCTTTCAAAGTTTAGGTCTCCAAGTTAATGCAGTTACAAGGCGCAAAACTGGTCGCTTCAAGTAACTGTGTGGATATATATATATATATATATTTTTTTTTTTTACTATTTGCTTTATGTCGCACCGACACAGGTACGTTTTATTGCGACGATGGGATAGGAAAGGCCTAGGAATAGGAAGGAAGCGGCCGTGGCCTTATATAAGGTACAGCCCCAGCATTTGCCTGGTGTGAAAATGGGAAACCACGGAAAACCATCTTCAGGGCTGCCGACAGTGGGGCTCGAACCCACTATCTACCGATTACTGGACACTGGCCGCACTTAAGCGACTGCAGCTATCGAGCTCGGTCGGAATTATTTAGTGTAGATACGTGGTTTCTGAGAACAGTGACGGCTGAAAACTCCCTTGGCTCATACTTACCTTTCTTTTTCATTTTGTACTCGGGTTGGCATCCATCATGAAGATTTGATATTCCTTTAGTCACACATGTCATTATTACGAAGTTATAATAAATGAAGTACAGATAAACAATATTGCCAAGTAAACTCAACTACTGAAAAACGCATTGTGCATACCATTGTTAGCATTATGCTGGACCCATTCAGTCAAGAAATAGGTACATACTCCGCTCTTTGGGATTATAAAAACTGTCTGGGCTGAAGAGGGGTGTGGTTTAACATATTGTCCTTGCAGCAAGGCAAGCTTGTCTACACATTCGAGTCATATTTCCTGTACAGGCAACTAAGGGTGTTCAGGTGACAAATCCGTGGATTACTCGGCGGAGAATCAATAAGCCTACATAAAGCGTGATAAGCACGACGCTTATACCAAGAACGATTTCCTGGGCGATAACTATCGACAGCGGATAGGTCTTGAAGTATTCGAAACGAAGTCCATTTTTGATGTTCTAGTTTTCGCTCTTTCCTTTACGTCGCACCGGCACAGATAGGTCCTAAGGCGACGATGGGAGAGAAAAGGCCTAGGAATTGGAAGGAAGCGGCCGTGGCCTTAATTAAGGTACAGCCCCGGCATTTGCCTGGTGTGAAAATGGGAAACCACGTAAAACCAACTTTAGGGCTGCCGACAGTGGGGCTCGAACCCACTATATCCCGGTTACTGGATACTGGCCGCACTTTAGCGACTGCAGCTATCGAGCTCGGTCGATGTTCTAGTGATATCAGATGGCGACGAAGGAGCTGTGCATACTGCAGTCGAGAACAACGATTATACCATCTCATTGGCCATTTCCACTCCAGATGCCTGCCATGTAACAAAATATTCCACTCCTGCCGTACAAAAATACACTAAGAATTCCACAGGCACGCTTTCCGGTCACGAGTGGTATTTCCTCGATGGACAGTACAACACGTGAAAACTGATGTAGACATTTTATCTGGTGGATCCAGGCTCCACAACAATGAAACTCTGTATTGCAGTAATACGCATTACTGAATATAGTTAATTCTCTCTGGATAAGGGAAGCTGCTTTTCAGGTACAATGGGTTATCGAAGTGTTGTGCAGGGTAAGTTATTATGTGACCAGCTAACTGGCCAATATTTTATTGGAGGCAACGTCACGAGACCACGGGATGTTCTCGGAGAAGAGCTGTCGCTCTTTATAGAATGTGTCCCTAACGATACGTTCAAAAATATGGTTCCAGCAGGACATAGCTCATACACACTCTTGTTGATCACCAGGAACCATTTCCACATTACATACCTGGAGAAGTGGATTATACGAGGACACCCTGTGAAATATTCTACGAGGTCACCTGATCTTTCTCCACTGAATTTCTTCCTGTGGGGTTATTTGAAAAAGGGATCTATACGCAGGAACCGGAGAGGCTGGTCTACGGTTGCTTATCTCTGAAGATTGCAGGCACGCGGAGCCACGCATATTGCAACATGAAGGGAGTGGCTCTCGGGTAACTTGCTTGGATTTGCATTAACGAAGGACGTGGCCTTTTAGGGCACCTGTTAGGAGTAGGTATAATAAGACAGAGCTGGCGCAGGGGCTTATGCGCAAGATGGCCGCAATACATGGGCTCTTATGGGACTAACACCTGGGACCTGGGCGAGGGGCAAATACGCAAGATGGTGGCTATATATAGGCACTTATGGAGAAAGCTGACCCAGGGTATGATTGGCGATATACATAGGAATTAAGGAGATGGCCTAGGGACTGATGCTCAAGATACCGAGCTCGATAGCTGCAGTCGCTTAAGTGCGGCCAGTATTCAGTATTCGGGAGATAGTATGTTCGATCCCCACTATCGGCAGCCCTGAAAATGGTTTTCCGTGGTTTCCCATTTTCACACCAGGCAAATGCTGGGACTGTACCTTAATTAAGGCCACGGCCGCTTCCTTCCCACTCCTAGCCCTTCCCTGTCCCATTGCCGCCATACGACCTATCTGTATCGGTGCGACGTAAAGCAAGTAGCAAAAAAAAAAAAGATGCTCAAGATGGCGGTCGCGTGTAACTTTCTAGTGCAAGGGCCCCCGAGGCAAGATGGCCGCTATACATTGGTTGTATGAGACTAACTTTAAGGAGATGGACCAGGAGTTAATGGTGATACATTTTTCTCATAGGCCTAACTCTACAGAGCTATCTCAGGGGCTCACAACTGTAACTTATGACCTATAAGTTTTATCAACCTAACATTCTAGAACTGAGGCCAGGGCTGCTATGCAAGATAGCTGCTATACTCTCTTCGTATAGACCTAACAAGAGGGATGTCGCCGAGGTTCACAACTTGTAACATACAACCTATTATATTTATCAACCTGACATTCGAGAACTGAGGCAAGAGCTGCTGTGAAAGATGGCTGCTATATCCATTCGTATACACCTAACTAGAGGGCTGCCTCAGGGGCTCACAACTCGTAACTTATGACCTATTTGATTTATCAACCTAACATTCGAGACTGAGGCAAGGGTTACTATACAAGATGGCTGCTATACTCTATTCGTATAAACCTAACAAGAGAGCTGCCTCAGGGGCTCACAAATTGTAATTTATGACCTATTTGTATTATCAACCTAACATTCGAGAATGAGGCAAGGGCTGCTATGCAAGATGGCTGATATACTCTATTCGTATAGACCTAACAAGAGGGCCGCCTCAGGGCTCACAACTTGTAACTTATGACCTATTCGATTTATCAGCCTGATATTCGAAATGAGTCAAGGGCTGCTATGGAAGATGGCTGATATACGCTATTCGTTTAGACCTCATAAGAGAGCTGCCTCAGGGGCTCACAACTTGTAACGTATGACCTATTAGTTTTATCAGTCTAACTTTCAGGGCTACTATGCAGGATGGCTGCTATTCAGTATTCTCATGGACCGAACTCTAGAGAGCTACTTCAGGGGCTTACAATTTGTAACTTATGGGCCATTAGACTTACCGCCTAAATTTTGGGAACTTAGGCAGGGACTACTAAGCAAGATAGCCGTTGTATATTGCTTATATTATACTAACTTTAAGGAGCAGGGCTATCACTCATCCTTCTAACCAGCTGCCCTTCTTAACTTTAGTCTAGCACAGGAGCTAGTGGTGATACATGGGCTTTTATGGCACTAAATTGGGGAGATCTGTGCTAGGGCTTTCCGCGTATTGCGCTAGTGCGGGGGTTTCATCCTCCTGACCGGATGCCCTTCCTAACATCAATCTAGCGCAGGGGCTCTTGCGTATGAATGGGAGCTGATGGGACTAACCCGTGGAAGAGCCGCTCAAAGTTTGGAGGTATGCATGTGTTAGGGTTACAAGCCAACCGGGATGTTAGAAGATAGAAACCGCTATTAACACCACAGTGAGGGTTGTAATCTCGCCTTACCGAGATGTAGCCAGTAATCTACTCTCTCTGTTAGGGCTCTGACATCAACTAGTTAAAGCTTGGAGGTATGCGTATGTTAGGTTTAGAAGCCAACCGGAATGTTAAAAGGTAGAAACCACCATTAACATAAGAGCAGAGGTTGTAAGCTTGTCTTACAGAAGTGTAGCAAGTACTCTACTCCTTCTGCGAGGACGCGACCGCATAAAGGAAGAAAGAGGTAAATGGCGAAAGGGTAAAAGGGCTAAATGGCAAAAGGGATAAATAGCAAAAAAAGCTAAAGGGCTAAAGGAATAAAGAGCAAAAGGGCTAAATGTAAACAGGACAAAAGGGCGAAAAGGCTAAAGGACTAAATGTCAAGAGGGCTAAAGGGCAAAAGGGTATCTATTTTTCTGGTATTTAGAATGCCTCTTCTCCTTTATCAGGGCTTGAGACCGACTGTGCAGATAGAGGCAGAGTTAACACCCTAAGGAAGGGAAAATGTAGGAAAAGAGTATGTCCCAGTATAGTTACTCGATCCACTACATGCTACAGAAGGATGACTTAGATGATGGTGAGGGTGAGGATAAGGGCTGGGAATGTAGGAAGGCGTTTAGGCTGCTGTACTGCCGAGAGAGAGAGAGCTTACAGGTAAGGTCTTCACTTTGAACAGTTATTACTCAATAATACCTGTACAATGTAATTCTTGCTCTATTTCAATAATATCTGTTTTATATTCTGTGTAACTAGCATCTTGATAGGCTCTTAGCAGTTGCAAACGTTTTGCAAGTAGGTTAGGTTCTTTACAGTATCTTACGTCTACATGGGGTAACAGAGGCTTGTTGTGAACTTTGATCCTGCGTGCAGACAGTTGATGTAATACGTGCTTCTGCAGTAGCGTTTCTAGGTACAAATTTAACTGTTTTGATAGTTAAGAAGAAATGCTCTAGGAAATAAGTTACTATCGTCTTAAGGATAAAAATACAAGGGGAGGCCATAACTATGTGGTCACAGATTTCTTCCACAATTCTGGAAGTTAATCTGTATCAAAACTAAACAGATGAGGGTCCAACGACTTGGGCCCTTGGCCCCCTTAAATTCAACAGCCCACATGCTGGTTAGCAATTTGCGCGTGAATATCTGTAGTACCGCAGGTCTATTCGTCAGCGTCCCAGATTTCCACGTGGGCGTCTCGGGATCGAGGAGGGCTAATGCCTCATGTTTCTTTTTTCATCTCTTTCCATTTCCCTTTATTTAAGTGACTTTAGAAACATTTAAATTCATATTCGTTGACGAATACTGATTTTTATTTTAAAATATGCAGCATAATATTCCATTATTTGCAAAACAAAAAAGTGCCCAAGTTCTAAAAGAAATGTAATTTGCAATGTATTCGTGAGAATATCATAAATAGGTACACTATATTTTACAGTATTAAACCCACACTGATTTACTCCAGGGCAAGTGAAAGTGATTTATGAAACTGCCAAGAAAATATTATGGCATACGTACTGAATTACGCTGTAAATAAAACACCTCAAAACAGTCCATTGCATCAGTGCTATTTTTCACTTTTACTGAGTTTTGTTCTAAAATTGAAACAATTTATCTCTCTCTCTCTCTCTCTATCTCTATCTCTCTCTCTCACACATAACAGTATCAAATGGTAGTAAAGTAGCAGAAAAAGCGAAGGGTTATTACACCACGACCGTAGCAAGAAGGAACGAAGTAAAGGAGTTTATAATACAGCTTATATTTAATCGGTGAATTTTCTACTCCACATGGACAAAGAAAGGAAAACAGTTGAAAAATTATAGAAAAAGAAATAGGGAAAAGAAAAGATAAAAGTGAAAACTAGGCAGTGGTGTGCCTCGAAAGCAAAATTGCGCGTGGAAGTGATGGGATATCCCATGGTCTTTGGAGAAGCCTAGTGTGGGTCTTTCTCGTTGATCACCATAGGCGATCTGTGCGTCTGGGTGTGTGGCTGTGATGTTGACGATGAGGTAGGGAGAGGGTGAAACTCAGTGTCGGCACCTAGCCTACTTGTGTCGACTAAAATCGAGGGCTCTGCTTAAGACTTAACATCTGTATGCGACGGACGGATCAACATCAACAGCGTCCTTTGCCATCACCCCATATGGAGAGGTTTGAAATTGGACCCAGGCCTTTGGTACGCAATCTAATGATTAGGAATAGTGTATAGGCCTACTATACCGCCGCTTCTCTTATCCTGCTAGCCAACATTTTGATAATAATAATAATAATAAGAGCAGCGTGTGGCCTCCGGAGAGGTCTGGTTCAGGTCCTTGAAGTATGCGAGTTGACGCCTTATAGGCGACATTCGCGTCTGTGAGGATGGGGCCCTACCTACGATGAATTCCAAGGACGAAAACGGCACAAACAGCAAGACCCAGAGTCAGAGGAATTGAACAATGAAAGTTAGAATCCAAGGCCCGGCTAGGAATCGATCCCGGGACCCCCTTCGACCAAATACCAGCACGTTAGCGATTTAGTCATGGAGCCAAACAAAGTAATTCGTGTCCTCATCCCGAGGTGGTACTCCTCTATCAGGCACACTCCGATAGGAGGTGATGTGATTGTGCCTGTAGTGAGTCAATATGAAACTCATATACTGGGGCAAAGCTTATTTATTTGGATCAACAAAAGATGTAATTGTTGCTCTATTTTGGTCGCAGTTCTGGTTTAACAAATACTCTCTTCTCTACTAAGGTACAAAATAAATTAACTCCCATTTCTTATACCTGCAAATAAGATAAATACTTTATTCTTAAACATGCGTGAAACAGGTCAAACTCAAACTCGTATACCTTCCTATGGTTCATTAGCAATCTCTAAAGTCACTAATTTAGCACTTTTTATTGAAGGGTTAGGGATAGCTTGTACCATCTTTTTGCAATAAGATGATTCTATTTTCTCCCATTCCTCACGTAAAGTAGTTTTCTGATCATCTTTGTCCGGCTCCATGGCTAAATTGTTAGCGTGCTGGCCTTTAATCACAGGGGTCCCGGGTTCGATTCCCGGCGGGGTCGGGAACTTTAACCATCATTGGTTAATTTCTCTGGCACGGGGGCTGGACGTACGTGTCGTCTTCATCATCATTTCATTCTCATCATGATGCGCAGGTCGCATACGGGCGTGAAATCAAAAGTCCAGCACCTGGTGAGCCGAACTTGTTCTCGGACACTCCTGGCACTAAAAGCCATACGCCATCTTTTTGATCATCTTTGTTCAGTATCTGGTGTTTTCTTATGACTACTTTCAAGTAATGCCGTAGATTTTCTATCAAATTAAAATTTGATGACTGTTGAGGTATCTCTAGTACTTTTGGGCAGTTATACAGTAGTCACATTCTCACTTTATGAGCTTTGTACTTAGGGTCGTTGTCTTATTAATACTAAATCGATCAAGTATTACGAGCTCCTGAGCACTAGGTCGTAAATATTATTTCAATATATTTAGATATACATTTTGATTCATTGTATCATCAATAAGTCAACTATCTTGGTACTCTAGCTGACATGCACCCCCGAAGAGTTACACAAGCTCCACCATATTTCGACACGTGGACGTAAATTGCTGGATTTCATCTCCTCATTTGGTTTCCTCCAGACAGTTATCTCTCCATCTGATCCGAAGAGATTATAAGTTTACTAGCTTCCATACGCAAAAATAACGGTCCTCCAGAAGTCGAAATATTTTATGTACATGCTCCTTAACGAAGCTCAACACTCCTCCCCCCCCCCCCCCTTCTATTAATCATGTTAACAAATGGTTTGTTCCTAACTATTCTTCCAAGCCTGTTACTTTTCCTTAGGGTAAGTAGAATAGTTTCTGGATATACCCTCTCGTTGGCATATTACCTAGCCATCGCAACAATTTTCGGAGTACTAGTCACTGGATGTTCTTCACTTGTCTTACTATAAAACGTTCCTCCCTGAAGCTGAAAATGTTCCTTCTCCTTACATTTTTAATACTACTTGTACTTTTATATATACACGAATTTATAACAGATTGTACAGTTGCATGACTTCTGTGTTCAGTTACATCGGTTTCACCGGGCTGAGTGGCACAGACGATTGGGGCACTTGCCTTCTGTTCCCACCTTGGCAGGTTCGATCCTGGCTCATTGGGGTGGTATTTAAAGGTGCTCAAATACGTCTGCATCGTGTCGATAAATTTACTGGAAGCGTCTCCGATAACCTCAAAAGAGTTTGTGAGATGTAAAACCAATAACATTATTATTATTATTATTATTATTATTATTATTATTATTATTATTATTATTATTATTATTATTATTATTATTATATCAGTTTTGCAGAGTTATTTTCATCTGTTATATTTAAAACTCACCAGTTCTCTTTTTTCTTGCGAATATTGTTCTCTTTGACGTCTCATGGGAGCAACGGAACTTGCCTGTGCTTCACAATTATCTACAACAGAGACATACAGTATTTTTACTGCCCTCTTGTCCGACTCGTGGGCTGAACGGTCAGCGTACTGTCCTTCGGTTCGGAGGGTCCCGGGTTCGATTCCCGGGCGGGTAGGGGATTTTAACCTTAATTGGTTAATTCCAATGGCACGGGGGCTGGGTGTATGTATTGTCTTCATCATCATTTCATACTCATCACGACGCGCAGGTCGCCTACAGGCGTCAAATAGAAAGACCTGCACCTGGCGAGTCGAACCCGTCCTGGGATATCCCGGCACTAAAAGCCGTACAACATTTCATTTCATACTGCCCTCTTCAATCAATCAATACTGATCTGCATTTAGGGCAATCGCCCAGGTGCCAGACTCCCTACCTGTTGTTTTTCTAGCCTTTTCTTAAATGGTTTCAATGACATTGGAAATTTATTGAACCTGCCCATCTAGAACTGTATGAGTTTCATTTTGACGTGTCCCAGCAACGTAGCAACAAAGGATGTGGTATTTCTTGGTAAGTTTAGAGATACGCTGTGTGATAACATAATAAGTGAAGAAAGACCTTCATTGTTAAACACACAAAGTGCAAACATATATTATTGTTCACATATCTGTTCAGAAATAAGCACATACTAGTTGTAATGGTGTACAGGGTCTCTCCTTTAAACTACGACCGTCGAAGCGGCGTTTTCTCTCTCCGATGTATAAGATACAGTACGGGAGGCGTGCGCGTAGTTCTTCACCTTGCAAGCAGTCTGTATGTGTTCGACCTGGCAAGCATCAGCCGCCAGTCTGAATCTCAGCTGTTAACATGGTGAGACAGTTACCATTGCAACACCGCATTTTCGTATGTAAAAGTTCTGGTTTCATCTCGCTATTAGTGTGCAGAAAATTCTAACGGTGTGTTTGAAATCCCTCATAATGATAGGAAGATTGGTGTTTGATGTGCTGTTAGTGCAAGGCGAATAATTGGGCCTAATTTTTCCTCGAGAGGACTGTAAATGCAGGAGGCTACCGAGATATTTTGAGGCCGTTCTTCCATCAGTGAACAGTAGAACAAAAACCACGTGGGTGGTTTCAACAAGATACAGCCCCTGCCCATACAGCAGAAGAATCCGTTACTACAATATCGGAAGTGTTTGCAGACGGAGTGATCAGTGCAGATCTATTTCCCCCTCGTTCTCCAGGTCTAACAGATTGTGATATTTACTTGTGGGGTAAACTGAAAGAAAAAGTGTATTGAAAAAGATCCTTACGTTACGAATGAAATCAGAAACATTAGAGTGGCAGGACTCACTCGCGTCAGCCACAGTGTGTTTACCAAGTACAATGCATCTTTTATGAGCTATGATTTCGTATAGGATTGTATACACGCTTAAAGGAAGTACCGATGTTGATAGCTGCAGTCGTTCAAGTGCGGCCAGTATCCAGTAATCGGGAGATAGTGGGTTCGAGCCCCGCTGTCGGCAGCCCTCAAGATGGTTTTCCGTGGTTTTCCATTTTCATACCAGGCAAATGCCGGGGCTGTACCTTGATTAAGGCCACGGCCGCTTCCTTCCAATTTCTTGGCCTTTCCCATTCCATCGTCGCCGTAAGACATATATGTCGGTGCGACGTAAAGCAAATAGCAAAAAAAAAAAAAAAAAAAAAAAAACTTAAAGGGAGTGGCCGCGCGTGACCAAGTTTGGCTGAGGCGGCCGCCGTGGCGCAGAGTACTAACACCGTGCGTTCGGTCTTAGTTTATATAAGAGACCCTGTATAAATTCAACTTTAACTTACTGTATTTAAACACATACCATCTCTCCCAACAACTGTAAATTTCTGGTAGTACGGGGAATCAAAGCCAGGCGGTTGAGGATGCTACGGAGGTGGACAACATCCTCTTGGGGATTTCTTTTTATCACTAACGTGACTCGAACCGGCTTATCATGGTGTCAGACTGTAAGGAATTGACGCCTAACAAATCATGGCCACCAGTGGCGACTTCTGAATTCTGGTTTAGGGGATGCAACCGAAAAAGAAATTGGAAACATCAACGCAAACAGACTGTCACTCCAAACACATTTCTCAGGAGAAAACAACAAGCGGGGCCAACAGAAAAGTTTATTTAAAATCTCACATCCACCAAACCAATGGTCTGTTTCATAAATGTATCTGTTGAAATGACGAACACACGACTTAAGTTGTGTAGTTACATTCAGAGTTGGACGCGGTTGTCCTTAAGTTATATCTCTGCTTACTCCTTAAAATAAAGGGCATCAAATGTTTCTCTTAATAATCGTTCGATTAAACAATGGTTAGAATAATTCAATTCGGATTGTTCTGTAGAAGCGCGAGGCCCTGGCGCTCCTACGTCCTTGCCTGATGTACTACTCTCTGACCGGTGTGATGTCATTTCAGAATCGCATCATTCTCGCATTTTGTTTCTTTGAATTTACACTACAAGCACACGAAACTAAATTATTCATAATACTTCAACACACATTTGTAATATATCATCATTTATAGCACAAGAAAAGAACCGCTTACAAGCAAGAAATCCAGTATTTCAGGAAATAACAAATAAATCCCGACCAGGCGCGAAAACTTAAAGGATTTCAGCTTGCGCCGCCCTCTTGACGGATGTAGTTGTTCGTTCCGCATTCCAACCCCACGGAAGAGATCAACAACGAACAAAGGTTCAATTATCGTGCTGCCATCTCTGGAGTATTTTGGCAATAATTAGTAACAGTCTCTAACCAGCCACGTTCGTTACTTTCATCTCTGACTATCGATAACTGTGCGTTTGAATTTTATATAAATAACTTCCATGAAGCTATGAGTAATGAATATTTATGGGAAATTCGCCACTGATGACCACCATGTGGGCTGCGTGGTAGTCCGAGACATTCACCATTAGATTAGCAGTGCTACCGGGAATTGCATGCAAATTGCGAACATTATGCAGGCTGTTAAATCAGAGTGCCATTTTCTCGTTAAATAATGGCCAGTGTACAAGCCCCGAGTCACGAATCTGTTTATTTTAAAAAATGTTTATCCACGTTCTAAAGTTTTAGCGAAATCGACGACTCCTTAGCTGCGTGCTCCTCTTGCGAGTACGGTATTCTGGCTCCATCTCGAAAACTTGTCTTTCGACTTAGCACATTCAATTGTCATCAGAAAGCTTACTTGGGAGTCTCAAGTGGATTGAGCTGTGTGTTGACACACTACAGATTAAGAGAGAATAAAAGAGAAACTGTAGGAGACTATTATGATTGTACCTTTTGTAAAAGTGAGAGGTGAATTAAGGATTCAATTAGAGAGTACAATGTTTAAAGGGTTTAGTCACTGGCATCGTGAAAGAACACAAGCCCCATTTCTATGAATCGACAAGCAATACGTTGTGGACTGGCTGCAGACCTGTGATAACGCAGAACACGTCATTGTCTTCATCTCAAGTGAACACAACCGAGTTACTTCCATCACTGGCAGGTTTATCCCCCTTCTCCCCAAGCGACACCGCTATGAGCGACCAACAGAACAATCGAACACTTATACCTGGTTTGAAAATGGGAAACCAAGGAAATCCATCTTCAGGGCTGCCGACGGTGGAATACGATCCCATCATCCCAGGAATGCAAACTCACCCTTATCCGAACCCACTCGCTCGGATTATTGTATTCCTACATTGTTAGCTTCTTTGGAAATACTAATAAGGTCCTTTAATTTCGTTTTAATAATGAGAGTGTGAAAAACCGTGAAATCTTCGTTTCAATTTTAAGCACATGGACGTTTCCCAGACTTATCTGTTGCTGTAACTTTTTCAGTGGTATCTGCCCTACTCGTAGATTCCTTAGCAAGCGGCCAGTTAAGAGATCATGAATGGATGATACATTATTAATGTATAATCAGTGTATAAGTGTAGGAGTCCATAATTGAGCTACATAATAAATCTCAACAACAGTAATAATAATAATAATAATAATAATAATAATAATAATAATAATAATAATAATAATAATAATAATAATAATAACACAGGAGAGCTGAAAAAATATTACATGTAAAATGTAGCCTAAGTTGAACTATGAATTAAATTATTGTGTGCTAAAGTAAGCCCGACGCCGAGAAGCAGAATGGAGGCCTGAAGCAGAAGAAAAATAAGAGGAGTATTACAGCATGTCTCAGGGTATACAGTCATAACCATCGTGAAGGAATGCCACTCTTTCCTTAATATTTAATATTTCAAGGGTAATGGTTACAGTAGGGGCTGCCTGGCCGAGGCGGTAAAGGCGTGCTCGGTTCGCCCGGAAAGACGTGGGTTCGAATCCCCGTCAGGAAGCCGTAAAATTCAAGAAACGAGATTTCCACTTCCGGAGGTGCATATGGCCCTGAGGTTCACTCAGCCTACACCAAAAATGAGTACCAGGTTAATTCCTGTGGGCAAAGGCGGCCGGGCGTAGAGCTAACCACTCCATCCCATCACGTGCCGAGGTTAACAACGGTAGAAACCTTTACCTTCCACTCCTCCAAGGACCTTCATGGCTTGTACGGAGGTGACTTTGCTTTGCTTCGCTTTGCTTTGCTTAATGGTTACAGTGATTTGCAGATTCATAGAGCCCTGCATTCCAGAGAAACGACCAAGCTAAGGTCACAGAAGGACGAAGTGAAGGGAACTGCCTACTTGCCTTACATTCACAACACCTCAGATCGAATTGCCAAGGTCCTCCGCAAACACAATATAAAAACCGTGTTTGGCACCGCAACTAAAATTGCTCACAGTCTGAGTAAAACCAAGGACAAATTGTCCCCACTTTTACATCCTGAGGTATACGAAATTCCCTGTACTTGCGGTAAGGTATACATCAGTCCAACATGGCGGTCCATTGATACCCGTATCAAGGAACATGAACGTAATATTCGTCTCAACCAACCAGACAAATTGGCAATAGCTGAGCACACTCAGCATGTCTTCGTTTTAATTTTAAGCACATGGACATGCCGACTTAATAAAATAGTTAATCGAAATGTCCGTTATATGGGTGCCAGATTTCATCTGTATGGATTCCTCGAATTTTAATAAATGTCATGTCATGTTCCAAGATGCTCGAGCTCTTACCCACACTAGACACTACAGGTCCAGGATTATACGAGAAGCTGTGGAAATACTAGAAATCCCAACAATTTCAACAGGGACACCGGCTATCAATTAAGTAATACCTAGTTTTCTTTTGCCAGTTGTTTTACGTCGCACCGACACAGATAGGTCTTATGGCGACGATGGGCCAGGGAAGGGCTAGGAGTGGGAAGGAAGCGGCCGTGGCCTTAATTAAGGTACAGACCCAGCATTTGCCTTGTGTGAAATACCTAGTTGCCAGCCATTAATAATTTACTTGTGTTGTCCCCTTCCCTGTCCCTTCACTATTTGTTATTTAGTCTCGGTGTTTTCCAAATTAGTACTTTCCTTGTCGCAAGATGTTTGTTTCATTCCAGGCTTGTGTCTATGTCATACACCTGTCAATGTCATATGTTACGTACACAAGTTATGTGAACCTCTTAGACTGATTCTGATGGTTCGGTCAGCTTCCGCTTCGAACGCTAGCGCTGTGCCACGTCCTGGGAGCCATCTGGTGGCGAATGAACGTACCATTCCAACTTCTATTATAACGTCTAAATTTAATCAGTCATTGTTTAAGAAGCCTTTCTCGTGGGCAGTCGAGATTTCTTCTGAGGATGCAGAGCGCAGTTCTCTGCGAAACGTAAAGAATTTCACCTTATTTTCTTGACACGGCATAAGCCCAAAAGCCTATAGAGTAACATGTCTATTACTTTTTCTGATTATTCTTCTCCTCCAGTTATTGTTATTATTATTATTATTATTATTATTATTATTATTATTATTATTATTATTATTATTATTATTATTATTATTATTATTATACACCTTAATTATAGACTGTTATAACTCTCAGAGTTCAGTCTGTAAGCCTCTGTAAATTTGCTAGACGCCTCCACAATCCTTTGTTCGCAACTATGTGGTTCCGTTTAGTCCCATATCTCTTATCGTTAAATCATAACAAAACGAGCCTAACCATCGTCGTCTAGGTCTCCCTCTACTTCTCTTACCCTCCATGACCGAGTCCATTATTCTCCTAGGTAACCTATTCTCCTCCATCCGCCCCACATGACCCCATCACCGAAGCTTCATCAATATAGTTCATTCCGAACTTAGCATTTGTCTCCTCATTCTGAGTACCCTCCTGCCATTGATTCCACCTGTATGTACCAGCGACCGTTCTTCCTACTTTCCTGTCTGTTATTTCTAACTTATGAATAATATATCGTTAATCCACCCAGCTTTCCCTCCCATACAGTAACTCTGGTCTAAAAACAGACTGTGCAACATCATTAAAACAAATATTAATAACCATTGTCCCACTGTGAATGTGACTAAAAATAAAATATGAATAAAATACTTAATCGCCTCACACTTGGACGTAATTTGTTATATATATATGCCACCTGAACAAAGAACATAACTAGAACAACTTAATAAAATAGTTAATCGATATATCCGTTATATGAGTATCAGATTTCATCTGTATGGATCCCTCGAATTTTAATAAAACATGATAATTTCCTTTCCCAGAGCGTGTACGGAAAGCTGCGAACTGATACATCTGATTCAGGCCTTACCTAACCTTCTGAAAACGACTAAATAGGTAGGAACTGCACCTAGGTTCATAAATAACTTCACTGATTCTAAAATAACTAACTTTATTCTGAACAATCTCCGTGCATGAGCACCTCATCATCTCACCCAAATATACATAAAATGCACTCACAAAATACTGCCGGAAGACTCCAGATTTACACTATTATCCGACAACAATAACAAAAACAGTGGGAAACCAAAAATTAGGACCAAGTCACCGTTTGCAGTTAGCCCGATGAGCACTAATTACAATATATATACAAATATGTGTGTATCAACACCACATGCAGATTCTCACTACAGCACTTGTTACATCACATTGATACTGTACCTTTATATTTCTGTGTTCATTGAATTTAATACTTGGATTAAGGATACTTTCACTTGAGAACATACGCTTCTTGTTCCAGACCATAAATTATGTAATGTCTGAAATACAGTACTCCATAGCTTTCACCAACATATAAGACACCAAGCGTCCACAAGTGATATAATACCAAGTTGCTAAGAACTCCACAGTTTGTAGGTCAGTACCACATTTCACATTCCAAAAATGTTTTTAAGTTGACCACGTTCCACTAAAGCTTTACTCCAACCACCTTGCACAAAAAATTTTAAGGCAACCACGCTCCACCAGAGTTTTAAGTCAAATATCTCCACCAAAGTTTTAAGTAAACCTCTGCTGTATTCTCACATGCCTATAGAGACCACAGCTTCCCCCTACGCTCTTATAATACGTCTTAATTGGTCCCGGCCATCCAGTCACGAGTGGAAGATCCTCTTGCCATTCCAAGACCACGCCACGAAACTTTTCTGAGTCCCAAGACAATAATAACATGGCCAGGTCATCTGATTCTGGGCCCTTCCACATGACTCAAGGAAACTTTTGGACTTGTAAATAGCACTGTTTCCCATTCGCTTGTACAAAACAAATTACTCATAATACGTATCGAGACCTTCCAGCTTAAAATATTAAGAATAAATATACAAATGTAATAATAATATTAATACGAGTAATGACAATTATACTACCTCTTACTTGTGAATAAAGTGCGACGGTGGGATATACGTACTATCGCAACTGGTATAAAGGTAGTTTCGTCCAGGATCGGGCTTATTTCTTACAGAATACTGTTGATCGCAACTAGGAACTTTCTGCATTAGCTTTGCTGCACCTTGATTTAATATCACTTCGGTGTTAAACTACCATCCTGGGACAATACATATCCTAAGTACTTAAAATTATCTATCTGTTCCAGTTCTTCATTCTCAACCTGCCATTCAGTTCCCTTAAGATTTTTCCTACTTACACCACTTTAGTATTGGTAATGCTAATTTTCATATCATACTCACTGCACCTATTTTCAAGTTCCAATGTATTTGAATGCAGGCTTTCAACACAGTCTGCATTTTACGACCAAGTCATCAGCATAGGCCAAACAGTTGACTGGATTTACACCTAAATGAATACCTCCGTGTCACTTTATACATTTCAATAGATGGTCCGTTACCGTGGTTCAAATCCTGGTCACTCCATGTGAGATTTGTGCTGGACAAAGCGGAGGCGCGACAGGTTTTTCTCCGAGTACTCCTGTTTTCCCTGTCATCTTTCATTCCAGAAACACGCTCCATTATCTTTTCATAGCATTATCAGACATTAGTAATCACCTTGGGAGTGGCGACCCCATTGTACTAATCTATATATATAAAATAGCTTGCCCTGACTGACTGACTGACTGACTGACTGACTGACTGACTGATTCATCATCGCCGAGCCAAAACTACTGGACATAATGAAATGAAATGTTGGAGATACATTCATATTAAGATGTAGGTGCTCGCTAAGAGAGGATATTTGGATATTCCGTTGCTAAGGGGGTGAAAAGGGGGTGTGAAATTTTAAAATGAGTGTATCTATATCTCAAAACTTTAAAAGTTTACAAATGTAAAAATTGGTATTTAGAGTCTTCTTTGAAAATAAGGAAACACGTATTTTTTGGTTTTCAGAAAATCCCAATAGGACGGGTGAAAAAGGGTTAAAAAAGGGTTGAATGCCTTTAATCAGGATACCGATATTTATATCTCAGAAACTGTAGATATTACAGACCTGAAAATTGGTACATTTAATCTCTTTTAAAAATAAAGAAACACGCATTTTTTTGTTTTTGGAAAATCCAATTAATGGGAGGGCGAAAAGGGGGGTGAATTTTTAAAATGAGTGTTTCTATATCTCAAAACTTTGAAAGTTTACAGATGTAAAAATTGGTATTTAGTATCTTCATTAAGAATAAACAAACACGTATTTTTTGTTTTCGGAAAATCCCAATAGGAGGAGTGGAAAGGGGTGAAAAAGGGGTTGAATGCATTTAATGAGGATACTTATATCTCAGAAACTGAAGATATTATAAACCTGAAAATTGGAGTTTTTGATCTCCTTTAAAAATGAAGAAACACGTATTTTTTGTTTTTGGAAAATCCAATTAATCGGGGGGTGAAAAGGGTGCGAATTTTTCAAATGAGTTGTTCTATATCTCAAAACTTTGAAAGTTTACAGATGTAAAAATTGGTATTTAGAATCATCATTAAAAATAAAGAAACACGTATTTTTTTGTTTTCAGAAAATACCGATAGGACGGGTTTAAAAGGGTGAAAAAGGGGTTGAATGCCTTTAATCAGGATACCGGTACTTATATCTCAGAAACTGTAGATATTACAGACCTGAAAATTGGTACTTTTGATCTCTTTTAAAAAATAAAGAAACACTTTTTTTTTGTTTCTGGAAAATCCAATTAATGGGAGGGGGAAAAGGGGGGTGAATTTTTAAAATGAGTGTGTCTCTATTTCAAAACTTTAAAAGTTTGCACATGTACAAATTGATATTTAGAATCTCCTTTAAAAATAAAGGAACACGTATTTTTTGTTTTCTGTAAATCCGAATAGGAGGGGTGTAAATGGGTGAATAATGGGTTGAATGCCTTTAATGAGGATACATATATCTCAGAAACTGAAGATATTACAGAACTGAAAATTTGTATATGGGATCTCCTTTGAAAATAAAGAAACACGTATTTTTTTTTTGGAAATTCCAATTCATGGCGGTTAAACAGGAGTGATTTTTTTTGAAAGACTATATCTACAGAATATCTGAGAAACATAGAATGATACAGACGTAAAAAGTGGTATTTGGAATCTCCTGTAAATGTAAAGAAACATAGGTGATTTGTTTTTGGGAACTCCTCTTAAGGGGAACTAAAAAGGGGGTGAAATTTTAAAATGAGAAATTATACAGTATATCTAAAAAAAACCTGAACATGTTACAGAAGTGAAAAATGGTATTTTTTATCTCTATTAAAAATAAAGGAACGTGTATTTTTAGTTTTCAGAAATACCCCTTGGGTGGAGGGATGGGGTAAAGCGACTGAAGAGGGTGTTGAATTCTTTTAATTAGGCTACTGTTATCTCAAAAATGAAGATGTTACAGACGTGATTTTCGATATTTGGAATCTTCTTTAAAAGTAAAGAAACACATTTTCTCGGAAAATCCAATGAAGGGGGGGGGGGTGGAGGCGAAAGAATTGAAAAGTTAATTGACTTAATTGTATGAGAATACTTACATCTATTAAAAACTAAAGTTGTTAGGGCACACAGACATGAAAATTGGTATTTGGATCTGCTTTAAAAACAAAGAAAAACGCGTTTTGGGGGGAAACCATCTTTCATGAGGACACATAAATCAAAAACTGAAGAAGTTAGAGTCATGATAATTGGTATTTAGAAGATTCTTTACTATTAAAGAAACAAGTATTTTTTGCCGGAAAATTCCCCTATGGGTGGGGGGGGGGTGTTGGAGGAGTGTGAAAGGAAGTGAAATAAAGTGAATTATTTTAATCTTAAAACTGAAGGTAATAGACGTGAACATTAGTGTTTGGAATCTCCTTTAACATAAAGAAACACGCCACATTTTAGTCTTTTTTTCTGGGGGGAGGGTTGGCTAAATAAACTTAACGGCGGTGGGGTGTAAAATGAGGTGAGACTAATTGATTTTACTGTTCATAATGTATTTATAAGGAGCCTCCGTTGCTCAGGCGGCAGCGCACCGGCCTCTCACAGCTGGGTTCCGTGGTTCAAATCCCGGTCATCCATGTGACATTCGTGCTGGACAAAACAAAGGCGGGACAGATTTTTCTCCGGATACTCTGATTTTCCCTGTCATCATTCACTCCAACAACACTGTCCAATATAATTTCATCTCATTTGTCATTCATTACTCATTGCCCCAGAGGAGTGCGACAGGTTTCGGCTGCCGGCACAATTCCTATTTTCGCCGCTGTATGGGGGCTTTATTCATTCCATTCCTGACCCTGTCGAATGACTGGAAACAGGCTGTAGATTTTCGATGTACTTATTCTGATCATAAACCGATCATTTTTAATCTTTCCTGGGTTCGTTTTCAAGAGCCATCTTTTCCTTCGGAGAACGTTCTTAGATTGCAGTAGATTCTCCTGGCATATAAATAAAAATTTAAACACTTTCGAAATAAACGATAGGAATGAGATTGACCGTCCAATTTTTCACCTCCATAATAAGGTCAATAATGCACGGAAGTATGTCATTCGTATGGCCAGAAATCCAGCACACTTGCCTACGCGCGACAATGGTGTTGGTCACATTTTCAACAATGACAATGGCAGCAGATGTAATTTACCGCCAAGTAGCGGTCTTGCATCTTGCTGTGGGGTCCAGAACATCTATAATAATAATAATAATAATAATGATAATAATAATAATAATAATAATAATAATAATAATAATAATAATAATAATAATAATAATAATAATAATAATAATAATAATAATAATAATGTTCTGGACCGTCGTCAAGTGTGCGGACCGCGCTGAAAACGGTTCCTGGACGGGTAATGACTAAGAATGCAGTCCGGCCGCGGGTTCAGTATCGCCAAAGCACCCAAGACGACACCACGCTGGATCTCCTGAAGGATTTGTCCCATATTAAAAATGCTTATAGGAAAAGAGGGCAAAGATTATGGACCCAACTGGCCGGGTGGAATACCTGGACTTAGCACTTAAGTACGAAATCGATTGCTGGGAAGAAAGATTGAAAAATGGGAGGAAACTTCCCATAATCTATTAGAAAACGAGTCAGATCACGAATTTTGGCGGATTCTCTCAGAAAACGAGTCAGATCGCGAATTTTGGCGGATTATATATAAAACAATACGCATTCAATTCTAAATTTCAGTATAATACCGTAGCGAAGCACGGATATCTTGCTAGTAGCTTATATGTGTTTCATTCCTGACCCGGTCAAAGACTGGAAAACAGGCTGTAGGTTTTCAATAGATGATCCGTATAACCTATGAACAACAAAGGTGATAAATTACAGCCTTGAGCCAAGAAATCATTCTACCATCAATTCTCACTGCAGGCGTATTATCAACATAAATGCCCTCAGAACGGCTAACATCATTTCG
Source organism: Anabrus simplex (assembly GCF_040414725.1). Taxonomy (NCBI): domain Eukaryota; kingdom Metazoa; phylum Arthropoda; class Insecta; order Orthoptera; family Tettigoniidae; genus Anabrus; species Anabrus simplex. The sequence goes on along the minus strand of NC_090266.1, from coordinate 925,323,630 downwards.
ATCGGTTTACTGACATATGTCTTCTTTAGATGTATTATTCCTCTCATAGCATTTTCCAATTACCTAGCGCATACTGAAAATCTGATCCAGACAGTCCTCCTGTGGTCTGAAACTACACTGGTTTTCATCCAACTTACTCTCAACCATTGATCGCACCCTACCATCGAAAATACCAATGAGCACCTTACCTCGTATAGCGATAAATTAAATACTTTATTATTATTATTATTATTCTTGATTCATTGTACCCAACTAAGGGGCACATTTGGACGTATTAGCACTTTCTTACATTTTCTCTTCTTTTCCCACTATCCCTTCATACTCTCGCTGTGTTCATTATTATTATTATTATTATTATTATTATTATTATTATTATTATTATTATTATTATTATTATTATTATTATTATTATTATTTAATACCGGTAATAATTGCGAAGAAGTAGTCAAGGTAGACTACTCAGGCCGCCCAGTGCGGTGGACTGCGGTGGGCTGTGTGAGGCCAGTGCTGTGGGCCAGTAATCGGCCGTGTCAGAAGAGGACCGCACTGCACGGGCAGGGCTGCCGGAGTCCGGTAATAATAATAATAATAATTGTTACGGAGTTATCCGTGGAAGTCAGAAGTGAAAGAAGGTGCGGGCTGTAATGGGTCTAACTACAAGTCCTAAATATGAATTAAAATTTCAATAAAGGTTATATTTTCAAAACTTAACAATGGTGACATAGAATTTTGAGCGTACAACAAATAACAACAAGTTAAATCAGGTACACCATCAAGAAGTCCAAACTTAAACCAGTTTCCACAAGGGGAAATAACAAAATCAGGTACCAGAGTAGATTTACAAGAAAAGCCCGAGATTCGGGTTCTTACAAGGTCTGGCTTTGTGCCCCAAGTTACAATTCCTGAGCTCACGGCTCATAACCACAAATTACCAAAGGGCAGAAAACCCCTAATTACATGGAGCATTAGCTCCCAACTTAATATTTCAAGCCTTTCTAAGGCACCTTTACCACAACACCATAAAGAGCTGACCCGCTCTCGATCTTTCGAGCCTATAAAGGCAATAACAGACTTTTACACAAATTGTCATCAAGGCATAATAAACAAACAGGGGTATCTCGTACCCAATCTACTGGGCCTTAGTGTGCAAAAACTAGGTTAATTTAAATGGCCCAAAACAAAAAGGACGGAGGCGTGAATTTGCACTCCTAAATCTACATTTTAAAACCTAATTGGCGCTAGGCCGATACACAGGGGCTAATCCCAAGCTAGGGAGGTGCCTCGTATGAGAAAACTTTAATACATTAAGGAAGAGAAGAAACGGTTATTAAAACGTAGTCACCTCAATTTCAAATGAAGGGGAGCTCGAGAGGGTAAAGCACTCTCTATCCCCGAATTAAAGTTCAAGAAAACTGAAGTTTACCAGGAAAAGGGTTTTCATGTTTAATAGTTTACATATGAATGGTTTCGAACCCTCCCCGAGAGTTAAGCTGCTGAGCTAGCACGAAATAAAGATGTTAAAAGGCCATTACCTTGTTGGAGATCTGTTGCCCGAAGAAAGAGTCGCTTCCCGCCCCCTGCTACATATCCACACACAAAGCTAGATGTTACTGAAGTGGCCCCGAGACAAGAAAATCAGTAGTTTTTATACCCTCGTGGAAAATTCGAGACCTTTCAAGAGTGAGTAGACACACCCCCTTAATTTTTATTTGTAGACAAAGAATTACACATGGAAATTTGAAGAAGAAAGCTATGATTGGAGGAAAATTAATTACAGAAATTACTGATTGGATAAATTCAAAACAGGCGGAAAGAGAGGATTAATATGCCAACCCACAAACCACAGAAAAAAAATTAGTAAAGACAAAACTTATGAATACAAAATTTCTTCAAGAGAGTTCATTCCATTGCACCAGAGTGTATTACCATAGTTTTTGGTAGAGACATCTGTTAGAGAATGTCCACACTTCTTGATCAATGAAAAACAAAAGCAAATCAAAAACACTCAGTGACATCTTCTGATAACTAGCAGAGTTAGTTCCGTGGTTAAATTTCCGGGTTTCTCCAGTAGAGAAGTTTCAATTGGCAAAGATATGAACTTGCGTCGCGTAGAGGTGTACCGCCCGGTACAGACCTCCCCCCCCCCAGAAAGTCCTTCCAAGAGGTGACACAGAAGAAGAAAAAAGTTTTCCAAAACAAAGTCCAAGTTTGTTGCTGATTAGATGAGAAAATACAATTTTTTTTGTAGTCCGAGGTCTCTTAATTTGTTTGATATAGATGGATGTGACTAGTTTAAGTCCAGCTTTAGAGATTCTTTGTTGTAGTAGAATTGCGAAACAAAACATTAATTCATAGAAGTAAAATTTTTCTATGTCCACCAAAGGTTGATTTGAAGCAATTATTCATTGCAGAAATAATGTGTCCATGTAACTGTTGAGATACATTAGCTGCCGATTAATTTTGACGGCAAGACCTGCCGCCGCTGCTTGTGTCCAGTGGAGGCCGCTCGGACCCCTCAAGTACCCCGAGATACCTCTCTCCCGCTACTATGAGAGGGGTAGCCGTGTTGAGGCACGCCGCAGATGCGAAGTTGGTTTACAGTCCTCGAGTAGCTTGCGGGTGGTGCGCCGCACATCAGCCTTGGCCGGAAGAATGGCTCCGGCTCGCCGTACACTGGTTGACCTCACTGGAGTGGAGTGGGCCCGTACCCCACCGCAGTGGCTGTACGGCGCCGCACGGCTGCGGGGGCACTGAAACAGTAAGATCTCGGCGGCAGAATTTGTGTTGGACCATATTGGTTTTAGGGTAAAGTCTTAGTTGTGAGGCTGAGGGGCCAGCGGCGTGGAAAGTTTATTTAATTTGCGACTGGTGTGGTTTAGCAGGAGACGGGAGCGTGGTAATGGCCGAATTTACAGGACAGCAGAGTAACTATGGGGGACGTTTTACAAGGTAAATGAACAAACACAGAGCAGAAGGCCTTAAAAATAACCCCCCACCAAAAAATATAACCTTTGGTGTTCTTACAAAATGTTAAATATCCAATGAGCAAGTAATTTACACAGGTTTCACCTGAGACAAGTGAACCCTAAAGATCCTCTCGGTGGCTGGATTGCTCACTAACAATGTGACCGGCGTAAGAAAATCCAAGACGGTGCACGGCCCATGAAATCTGGGGGCAAGCTTGCCCGCGGGAACAAAATTCTTGACCATAACTTGGGTCTCCTACTTTTAAATTGGTGGGCCTCCGTCCACGATTATATCTTTCCCTAACATTTTCATGGGACACATTAAGATTGGCCTTAGCCTTCTTCCAAAAATCTTTAATATTATCTGGATCTATTGTCTCAGGTAGAATATCACTAAGAGACCAAAGGTTAGAGAGCGGCGTGTTGGGAACAAACTTAAACATCGAAGAAGCTGGAGTAAACTTTTGGGATTCATGAACCGCCGACTTCAAAGCGAAAGCTAACCAATGCAGGGACGTATCCCACCGAGAATGATCTTCATGATGATAGGCAATAAGAGCCGTCCTCAGATTACGATTGACCCTTCCAGCTAGAGATGGTTGAGGATAGTCAGCAGAAGTAGTCACATGAGAAATGGACAGATCAAAACAGAATTTACGGAAGAGATTGGAGGTGAAAGCTTTAGCATTATCAGAGACAATATATTGACACGGACCAAAAGAAGCGAAGATGGAATTTAAACAAGAAATAGTGGACTGAGCGGTAACCAGCTTAGTCGGGAATAACTATGAGAATCTAGTGAAGCCATCTACACACACAAGGACGAACTTGTTGGCATTCCCCTTTGACTGGGGGAAGGGTCCTACGTAGTCGATGTAAAGACGTTCCATGGGGCGCGACGCTTGATGACAAGACAAGAGCTCTTGCTTAGTGAACATGGTGGGTTTACTAAGCCAACAAGTTTTACAAGCTTTTACTAATTCACGGATTTCGCCGTCCATACCTTTCCAGATGAACATTTCTCGGATCTTTTCTCGAGTTTTAAAGATGCCTAAATGCCCCCCTAATGGGGTCTCATGATAGTACTTGAAGATCATGGGCACGAGAACAGCTGGAACCACAACTTTCATCTTCTTATCATGCCCCGACGGGCAACATAAAACACCATTCCTCACTACATAAGGAACGACATATTCCCCAGAAGAAAGGGTTTCCATGATAGGAGCCAGCACTGGATCTTCACATTGATATTTTTCAATATCCCTAAAGAGCATGGGAGCATCCGTTAGAATGGCATTAACCTCAGGTAAAATGGACTCGGGAGGTGAAGAACTATCAACCTGTTCAGGGGTCTCTAGATCATTAGAAAACATACTGCTTAGTCCGTCCGCAACCACGTTTTCTGATCCTCTTATATGCCTAACATCAAATTGGAAGGCAGAAATTCTGATGGCCCAGCGGGCTATGCGACCAGTGCGACGTGGCCTACTTAAGACCCAGCTTAAGGCTTGGTTATCAGTCTCCAAGTCGAACTTGACATGTGCCAGATATAGGCGGCACTTTTCTAGAGCAAACAAGACAGCCAAACCCTCAAGTTCGTAGATGGAATACTTGGCTTCTTGAGCCGAAAGAGTCCTAGATGCATAGGCGATGGGTCGCCTCCCTAGTTCAGTCTCTTGAAGAAGGGCTGCAGCCACTGCCGACGACGACGCGTCGGTTTGGACGATGAATTTCTTAGAGAAATCGGGCATAGTGAGGACAGGTGGCATTACAAAGGGCTAATTTGAGGTCTTCGAAAGCGGCTTGTTGAGAAGGCCCACACTCAAATTTGATGCCTTTCCTACGAAGAAGGTTCAAGGGCGCCGATCTATTAGCGAAGTTAAGAATAAATTTCCTGAAGAAATTCACCATCCCGATGGATAGGGCTATACCTTTAATGTCCTTGGGAGGTTTGAAATCACGGGTGGCCTGTGTTCTGGAATGATCTACAGCGACACCATTGGTCGACACGATGTGTCCTAGAAATAACATGGAAGGTTTCGCGAAAGCAACTTTGGACAGCTTAAATGTTAACTCTGCCTTACGAAGGCGACTCAGGACCTCTTTCAGATGATCTAGATGTTCTTCAAAGGTCTCCGAAAATACGACGACATCATCAAGATAATGGTATAAATACTCAAATTTGATGTCGGAGAAGACCCTGTCTATCAGTCTCGTAAGCACGGCTGCTCCCGTGGGGAGCCCGAAAGGCACACGATTGTATTCGTACAAGTTCCAATCCGTGGCAAACGCTGTCAGATGTTTAGATTCTTCCGCCAGAGGGATCTGGTTATAAGCCTGATTAAGATCTAAGATGGTTAAGAACTTAGCTTTTCGAAACCATGAAAAACAAGAGTGAAGGTCTGGAAGGCGCACCTTCCAATTGAGAGCCCTGTAATCAATCACAGGCCTGAAGCCACCTTGGGGTTTCGGAACAAGGAAAATAGGCGGTGAATACGCCGACTGAGAGGGCCGAATTACGCCGTCTTTCAACATCTGATCTATGATTTCCTTCAAAGCCTTCATTTTAGGTGGAGAAAGCCTATAAGGAGGAAAACGGACTGGAATCGAATCCGTAACCTCAATCTTGTATTCAATGAGGTCAGTAACACCGAGAGTATCAGAGGAAACCTCTGTAAACGACTGACAAACCTTGCGAATACTATCAGCCTGCTCCTCAGGTAGATGTCTAAGGCCTAACAACATCTCATCCTGGGTAGGCGAAACAGATGAACATGTTACAGAACTACGTGACAACAAGGGGATTTTGAAATTACTGACAAACTTGAAAGTGCATGACTTGCTCTGAATGTCGAGCACTAGACCGGTGTGAGACATGAAATCGGCTCCCAATATAATGGGGCAAGACAAGTGCTTAGCCACAAACAGTTTTACTTTCCAAGTAAATTTAGAAATACGAATTTTGGCATTTAGAAAACCTAAAATTTCTAATGGAGAGGAGTTTGCCAAAACGCATTGAACCAAAGACGAACAATAATCCGGAAGTTTACATACAGATTTTAATTTGTAATACCATTCGGCCGAAATAATGGAACACACACTGCCAGAATCTAACAGAGCAGTTACAGGTTCATTATTCAATTAAATTTTGAGAAATGGAAGGGGTGCGGGGGAATCCGCCGCAATCTTAAGACATTCTTTGGGACCTTCGAAAGATAAATTCGAAGACTGAGTTTTCCCTGAGATTTCGGACGGTTTACTTGGGGCTGAGCCTCGGAAAGAAAAGTTAGTCGACTCAGCCGAAGTCACTAGTCATTTTTGATTGTTGGTGGAAGTTGCACCCGAAGTTGAGCAGGAGGGAGTGCTATTCGAATTCGGGGAATTTTTGGCAATATGGGGGAAAGTGCCGCATTTAAAACAGCCTTGAGATGACCCTGCTCCATTCTTTGTCCCGCTAGATTTAGTTAATGGACACTTATTCCGAAGATGGTCAGGCGACCCGCAAGCGTAAGATTTACGTGGTGTGACGGGTCGGCGAGGTGGAGGCCGAAAATAACTAGAGGATGGAGGGGGTTCTTTCGCGACACGTAAGGTGTCGACGTATCTAACTCCTTCAGCTGAAACAGCCATAACTTCCAACTCGGCAAAAGTTTGCGGACGCGACCCAAAACACAAGTATGACGTGTAAGATAGGGAAATTCCTTCCACAATGGCCTGTACAATTTGATCTTCAGGAAAATAGAGGGCAAATACTCTGGTGTAGAATTTGATGTCTTGAATAAAGTCGGCAAGGTTTTCATCCAGACGCTGTACTCGGTAGTAGTACTTTTGAATTAGCGATGACCTAGCTCGAGCGGGGATAAAATTTGCCAGAAGGTGCGCATGAAACTCTTCAATAGTTAATTGTTCTGCAATTGCCCTAACTATCTTGTCTAGGAGGACACCAATGGAATAAGGGTAAATAATTTGAAGGATTTGACACGGAGAAAGAGAAAAAACAAGTGCATGATCCTGAAACTCAACGAAAAATCTCAGAAAGGCAATGACACCACTGGTGGAATTGACGGAGAACTTAGAACTGCTGAAGCCAGGTGACATAGTAGGTAGAGGCCTAAGTGGCGGAGAAGCAGATTCGGAAGGTGCATTATTCAACGAGTTACGACGTTCAGATTCGTTGTCTAATGGGGCAGGGATTTGTTGAGCTCCTACAGATTTCCTATTTTCTTCTCCATTAGAAGACTCTTCCTCGCTAACTACGTTTACCGTAGCGGTTTGGTCGGTTTTGGGAGGGACTGCCCCAGTTAACAATAGGCTAACCTTACTGGACAATTTGGAAAGGTTTTCGAGAAGAGCAATAGCCTACTTCCCTTGAATGTCACTCAACTTAAGAGAAAATAGATCACTAACTCTATTGGAAAAATGGTATAATCTAGCTTGTACACGTTTGAGCTGATTAGGTGATGGATCACCCCCTTAAAAAACTAACTACAGATGTTAGCTCAGTAGCATTATCAGTGATCGTGGAGAGAGCGTCGTCAATCTCCTTCTCTCCCGAAGTTGGGATGGTAATAGGCAAATCAAGGGAATCTTTAAGGTTAGTGATATCGGCCGCAACCGTGCCTCCAGATTGAACATTTCTAATTGTTAATTCATATATTAATTCCTCCTTGAGCAAATAGCCTGGATGGAGGACATCACGTGGGCTGGGCATGATGATAGACACTTTACGAATTTAGAAAAATGGAAAGATTCCAGCGACGGAGGAAATTGTTAGAGTTCGACTCGAAAGCAATGTTTAGCCGTCAAAAGGGGCTAAATTGAGACCCATTCAACCACGCTCTGCTACCACTTGTTACGGAGTTATCCGTGGAAGTCAGAGGTGAAAGAAGGTGCGGGCTGGAATGGGTCTAACTACAAATCCGGAAGATGAATTAGAATTTCAATAAAGGTTATATTTTCAAAACTTAACAATGGTGACATAGAATTTTGAGCGTACAACAAATAACAACAAGATAAATCAGGTACACCATCAAGAAGTCCAAACTTAAACCAGTTTCCACAAGGGGAAATAACAAAATCAGGTACCAGAGTAGATTTACAAGAAAAGCCCGAGATTCGGGTTCTTACAAGGTCTGGGCTTCGTGCCCCAAATTACAATTCCTAAGCCCACGGCTCATAACCACATATAACCAAAGGGCAGAAAACCCCTAATTACATGGAGCATTAGCTCCCAACTTTACATTTCAAGCCTCTCTAAGGCACTTTTACCACAACACCATAAGGAGCTGACCCGCTCTCGATCTTTCGAGCCTATAAAGGCAATAACAGACTTTTACACAAATTGCCATCAAGGCATAATAAACAAACAGGGGTATCTCGTACCCAATCTACTGGGCCTTAGTGTGCAAAAACTAGGTTAATTTAAATGGCTCAAAACAAAAAGGACGGAGGCGTGAATTTGCACTACTAAATCTACATTTTAAAACCTAAGTGGCGCTAGGCCGATACACAGGGGCTAATCCCAAGCTAGGGAGGTGACTCGTATGAGAAAACTTTAATACATTAAGGAAGAGAAGAAACGGTTATTAAAACGTAGTCACCTCAATTTCAAATGAAGGGGAGCTCGAGAGGGTAAAGCACTCTCTATCCCCGAATTAAAGTTCAAGAAAACTGAAGTTTACCAGGAAAAGGGTTTACATGTTTAACAGTTTACATTTGAAAGGTTTCGAACCCTCTCCGAGAGTTAAGCTGCTGAGCTAGCACGAAATAAAGATGTTAAAAGGCCATTACCTTGTTGGAGATCTGTTGCCCGAAGAAAGAGGCACTTCCCGCCCCCTGCTAAATATCCACACACAAAGCTAGATGTTACTGAAGTGGCCCCGAGACAAGAAAATCAGCAGTTTTTATACCCTCGTGGAAAATTCGAGACCTTTCAAGAATGAGTAGACACACCCCGTCAATTTTTATTGGTAGACAAAGAATTACACATGGAAATTTGAAGAAGAAAGCTATGATTGGAGGAAAATTAATTACAGAAATTACTGATTGGATAAATTCAAAACAGGCGGAAAGAAAGGACTAATATGCCAACCCACAAACCACAGAACAAAATTTAGTAAAGACAAAACTTATGAATACAAAATTTCTTCAAGAGAGTTCATTCCATTGCGCCAGAGTGTATTACCATAGTTTTTGGTAGAGACATCTGTTAGAGAATGTCCACACTTCTTGATCAATGAAAAACAAAAGCAAATCAAAAACACTCAGTGACATCTTCTGATAACTAGTAGAGTTAGTTCGGTGGTTAAAGTTCCGGGTTTTTCTAGTAGAGAAGTTTCAATTGGCGCAAGATATGAACTTGCGTTGCGTAGAGGTGTACCGCCCGGTACAATAATAATAATAATAATAATAATAATAATAATAATAATAATAATAATAATAATAATAATAATGCCATGATCTTCTCTAAAACTCTAGATCTCCGTTATATAGAGAGTTAAAATGAAACGCGTTTTGTTCACAAAGCAGGTGACATAGGCAGTTATTTTAAAAACAGATCGTTGGCAACGTTTTGTCTATAATTACACTTAAAATTTAACTGGAGGATGTCATAGTTTCTTGGTGAATAATACGCCATGATGAGTCTTGTAGAGAAAAATATTTCTACTGCTTCTTCGCATCTAGGTATATACCGGGCGAGTTGGCCGTGCGCGTAGAGGCGCGCGGATGTGAGCTTGCATCCGGGAGATAGTAGGTTCGAATCCCACTATCGGCAGCCCTGAAAATGGTTTTCCGTGGTTTCCCATTTTCACACCAGGCAAATGCTGGGGCTGTAGTTTAATTAAGGCTATGGCCGCTTCCTTCCAACTCTTAAGCCTTTCCTATCCCATCGTCGCCATAAGACCTATCTGTGTCGGTGCGACGTAAAGCCCCTAGCATCTAGGTATATAAACGTCAGTATGCTGTACGTACAGCCGTCATGTCTCAGGGTTGAAAATGCAGCCGTTTTTCATTGTGTTGAAGGTAGCAAGCATAAGTTTCTGGGCCTGTACGGACGTAAACAACAATCCCGTGCAGTAGTTAGAGATGAACAGGGCAGAGTCCTGCATTGAGGCCCACCACACAGCACTCCCAAACCCACGGACTCCGGCAGCCCAGCCCGTGTAGTGCAGTCCTCTTCTGACACGGCCGCTTACTGGCCCGCAACACTGGTCTCACATAGCCCACCGCAGTCCACCGCACTGGGCGGGCTGAGTAATCTACCTTGACAACTTCTTCGCAATAATGCGTGCGCCGTTTACATCGAAATATTTACTTCGCACTTCTATTCGGATCTCTCGCTATACTAATTCCCGTAAACTAATTAAAAATTTTCAAGTACGGTAATCGCAGTTTGAAATAAGACGATAGAGATCTCTTCTGCACCGAAGTAATAATACTACTACTACTACTACTACTACTAATAATAATAATAATAATAGAACACAAAGAGAAACCTCATTAGAAACTCTATTATTCGTCTGCAATTTTCACCAAGTTGACTGGAAATGAATCTAAATAAAACGAAACATATTCACGGTGCCTCACTCGCGCTTACCTCAAAATGAAATAAAATAGAAACTGAAACGACGTGAATATAACCTGAGCATGGCTTTTACTTGCTTGGTGTGCGTAGTTTATTGGTCATTGATTAATGGCGGTTGAATTACTGTGTGGAAAAAAGAAGAGCGTTGAGAATGAAGCCCACTGTTCTGAGATTTTTCTCTGAAGTTGAACTTCACGCTTGCATACATAGTACTAATTGGCGATCTGGTGAAATTTTGGATTGTTTTGTCTAATTGTCCTCCGATATATCTTCTTCCATTCCACAGTTTTGACAGAAATACCTTTCCAACTCATTTGTTGGAGTAGGACTAACTTCAACGTTAGCCATCGAAGCAAATTTAATTACTTTGGCAGATTGTGGCATAGTCGTAGAATTTGATGACCCAGAAATATTGGAATATTCGCAATTCATGCGCGCTCATTCATCATAAGTATTTTACCTAACCAGAAAAATTAGAAATTTCAAATACGTCGCTATGAAATTCGGCATCAAAGTACGTCGCATAAGGCAAAAGTATTACGCAAACGGTGGCTGCTAATAGGAAAGGGAGATGAAGGAACTGATAATGCATATTGTATCGTATCTTACGCTATTTTCACACAATAAATTTGGAATCAGTCAGAAAGAAAACGAATACTAACACATCTGACTCCTGAACACACAATTGCCCTGAAGACCGCATAAGTAGTGCATTCTGTGCCCTACCTCTGCTCTTTTATCATATATTTCACTGTCAGATATCATTTCCAGATGGCGAAGTGGTGCCCACAGGAACGTCCCCACCTTATGCTACTTACTAATGATGAGCTTTCCTTCCATATACGATTTGATGTGACTTCGCAAAAGTTCTATTTCAGAGACCTCCCCGGTATGAGTCTCCTAAGTCGGGTGCTGTAGGAGCGTCACTTTCCATAATAAATCAATGTGAAGTGTGGGTGACTTCTCGAATTCTAATCTTTGGTGCTTCCTTGAAGGGCTGTAAAGTAGGTTTACTTGAACTGTGTATCAAAAACCACCACATGGAACGAATTTAAATTGCCCGGTATTTCAAAGGGCAAAGCATAAGTATGTAGTAGGCTACACGCATAACAATATACATATTTTAAGGAGTGCGATAAGTTCGTTCATCAGCCTGATGTCGATAGCATTCGTACGGCTTGCTTTTCCCTTTTCAGCAAGTTTATTTCACATAGCCGAATACTAACATTGAAGAGATTCTATAGTAGCATCGTTAAGACGAGTGGTCCAGCGAGTATCGTTGGATTGTTGCAATGCGTTTACAAGAGCATTTGCTAGGTCACTTTGTCTGATGTAGTAACAGGTCCTTTTGTCGCAGACGTAAGTGTATCAGTGTGAGGGCAACGAACTGACATAATATAAGCATTTCTCAGCATCATTTTGGGCACATGCCAGGCGCAATTTAGTCTCGTATAATAACGCAGTGCGGTTATTATATCGGCACCTTTATCAGTTGTAAAATGCACGCCATATAGTACGGTCTCAGTGACACCAAGAATAATATATTGTCTCAGCAGTTCTCTTAAGATTATCACCTCTTTTAGGCTCGTTTGGAAACCTTTTTATGAGCAACACTCGTGTTCCCATTCAACAAAGTAAGGAACCGTGGATGTTAGGTAATGGTTCCATTTGCGCTAAATGTGCACATATCCGCGGTGGCTGCTCGTTCCCTCCTACTCATACCGTTGTGTACCTCGGGCGTAATTGTAGAATGTCTATGTTCGCGCGCGGCTAACACGTGAGTTGTGAGGCTCCCGGAGAAAGTAAAAATAGGAGGGGAAAAACAGTGAAGTGTGCATTGAAACTGTGCTTGTGTTCCGTGTGTAAAGCGTGTTTAACTGATAGCTAAGTACCACATACGAAAAAGCTACGGTTTCGTAATTATCTTTAAATTATTGATTGCTTTGTGAAGTAGCGTCATGCCTGCATCCAAGCCCAGAGGAAGTGTCGCCAACCCTAGCGTGGAGGACACCATTCGGCGCGTACTCTAGGAGCCGGACGTAGCGAAGGTGCTAGCCGATGCGGTTGCAGCCAGCATAGAAACTAAAATTTTAAATAGAGTGGAGGAGGCACTGTCCGAGTTCAAGACTTTGAACGAGGAACTTAGAAAACAACTTAGTTTAAAGGACAGTGAAATTGAACAATTGAGGCAAAGCTTGGAGGAGCTAAGGACATCGTCTAAAGAAGAAATTATCTCTCGGACTGATGACCTCGAGCAGTACCAGAGGAGAGACAATCTGCGAGTGTTTGGTGTGCCTGAGACTGAAGGGGAAGACACTGACCATCTTGTACTGGATGTTGCATGAAAAATAGGAGCTGACATTCAGTTAGCCGATATTTCGCGCAGCCACCGTGTTGGTCCGAAGGTGGGGCAGAAACCTCGCCCGATAATAGTTAAATTTGTGTCATACAGAGATCGCAGCAGACTGTTTCATAATAAGAGGAAGCTTAAAGGGAGTGGTGTCACCATCCGGGAAGATCTGACGACCTGCCGGCTGAGCATCCTTCGTGCGGCAGTGAAGCTCCACGGACTGCGTAACGTGTGGACCAAAGACTGCACGGTCATCATTCGCAAACCAGACGGCAGCAAAATCCGAGCAACACGGATGGAACACATCACATTGTAAAAATTAAGATAACATTATTATCCATAGTTATGAAACTCCGTTGCCCACTATTCTGAACTGTAACTTTGAAATTTCAGTATTACTATATTTGTATATACATTTCCTATTCTTAGCACTTCATTTTTAATTTTAATTAATTTTTGAATTTAACCAAATACGTGTATTTGCGTTCTTATTTTTTATGATTAGTATTAATGTAATATTTTTTAAATAGTTTTAATACTTTACCAGTAATATATACTTCATTAATTTAAGACAACACACCCCTAGTTTAGTTGTCCTTTAAAAATATTAGGTAATTTTATGCACAGTTAATTCATTACCTGCACCCTTGTACTTCAGTTAACGATAATTTTCTCCTAGCCCCTAGTGTTTATTTGTCTATTTTGGTGATTTACATTCTAACAAGTTGGTTACTGTCACGAGTCACAATGGACATTCCTCTGACGTCACCTGTTTATCTCAGCAGCCACCAGGCCATGTACCCGCTCCTTTCCTTCCGCTGTCCCCGCTCCCCCCACCCTGTAGTTCCAACCCTGACCAAAGTACCGCTAACATTCTTAAGAACTTCGTCTCGCAACATCCTAGAGCCCTTCACGTCTGTCATATAAACGGCCAAAGCTTATTAGCTGCCAATCGAATGGATGAGCTTACAGAAATATTCACCCCAGTTGTTTTCCATATCCTACTAGTATCTGAGTCATGGTTGACAGATAAGAGCCCGTCTTCTTTGTGTCAACTTGAAGGCTACTCGCTTCTGAGAAATGACCGCACACACAAGCGAGGTGGAGGGGTATGTGGCTATTTCTTAACCAGCCTCAAACCCAAAATGTTAGGTCATTCACCAGGCAGGTATGAGAGAAAACCAGAATACATGTTCGTAGAAATAACAGCGAACGGGATTAAAGCGCTTGTAGGAGTAGTTTACAAACCTCCGAATATAGGCCACATAGAAGACTTTGAAGCTGACTTAACTGAACTGCTGCCAGACTAACCCCACACAATAATTATGGGAGATTTTAATACGGACATAATTGACGTAACTTCTCCCGAAACCACGCGACTTAAAACATTGTTTCAATCCTATAATATGGACATCTTGCCTCTCTCTCTCCAACTCACCACACATCTCATTCGCACACTCTGTTAGATCTTATAGTTACCAGCAATTCAGACAGAGTTCTCAATGTTGGTCAAACCTCTATACCTGGTATTTCTGCACATGACGCAATATACATCTCGTATGACCTCCGGCCACCGAAACGCTCCCAGAAATTTTTTACCTATCGACCATTGAAAAATATAAATAAAGATAGACTTTTCCAGGACGCAAGCAACATACCCTGGCATAACATAACGACATATAACAAACTAGACGACAAAGTCACTTTCTTTAACAACAAGTAACGGAATTATTTGACAAGCATGCCCCAAAGCAGCGAGCGAGAATATCTAAAGAACCCTGGTTAAATGACGACATTAGACAACTAATGAAACAAAGAGACTGCGCCCACAGACAATACAGAAATGACCCTTCTGTACAAAATTTTGACGAATATAGGAAGTTACGGAACAAGACAACAAAACAAATACGGAATGCTAAACTGCGGCACGCTTACAGTTTAATTACGCCTAACGGTAGAACAGCGACGACATTGTGGAAATCTATTAATAACCTTGGACTTACGAAGATCAAAAACAAAGACGAAATTACAGTACCTCTCGAGGCTCTTAACGAGTACTTTATTGCTAGTTCCTCCGCAGTACGACCTGTCGACAAACAGAAACTTATGAACCATTACGATACACACCCCACCCCTGACAGAGATAAATTCTATTTCAGTCACGTGGCACCCCTCCAAGTCAGGAAAGCAGTTCTTAGGATAAGCACAAAAGCGAAAGGAATTGATGACATTGGGACTGACATGGTGAAACTAATTCTTGATTTTATATTACCAACTTTAACCCATATAATCAATTTCTCTCTTCTATACTCCACATATCCAACTCTCTGGAAGAAGGCTGTTGTGCTACCTCTTCAGAAAAGTCAAACGCCTTCGAACGAGGGAGACTATCGTCCAATATGTATTTTATCAGCTTTATCTAAAATCTTAGAATATATAGTCCATAAACAAATGTCAGAGTACCTTCAAACGCACAGTCTCCTTAATCCTTTCCAGTCCGGTTTCCGACAAGGACATAGTAAAACTACAGCCTTACTCAAAGTGACTGAGGACGTTCGACAGGAAATAGACAGAGGACGAGTCACAGTTCTAGTACTACTAGATTACAGTAAAGCTTTTGACAGCGTAGACATTGACATATTACTTGTAAAACTGAAGGCTCTACATTTTTCTCAAAGTACGATTGCTTGGATGCATTCCTATCTTTACGGACGTCAACAATGTGTGAAAGGTAATAATGGAATTGTTTCATCGTGGCGTCAAGTGAATAGAGGAGTCCCTCAAGGCTCTGTACTTGGACCACTTCTTTTCGCACTCTTTGTGAATGACATATCATCGAATTTAAGACATTGCAAATACCACATGTAGGCTGACGACCTACAACTCTACACAGACTCTACAGCACAAGACCTTCAGGAAAATATAGACTTACTAAACATTGACTTACAGACTGTTAGTGAATGGTCTGCTGCCCACGGCCTGCAATTGAACCCTACACAGTCACAAGTAATCCTTCTTGGCCACCAAAATCAAATGGCAAGTATCAATAAACGTCCATTGCCGAGAGTAATCCTTCAGAATATTGCAATTCCTTTTGTACCACAAGTGAAGAACCTCGGCGTTATCATGGACGAACGCATGACTTGGTCTGGACATATCTCACATATCTGCCAGAAGGTTTTCTCTGCTATTCATTCTTTATATAAATATAAATACATATTTCCGATAAAACTTAAGCAGAAATTAATCGAGGCTCTTGTAATGCCATATTTCGACTATTGCGATGTTGTTTTCAATGATGTGAGGCCACTGCTGTCCCTAAGGCTACAACGCGCTCAAAACGCATGTGTGAGGTATATATGCAATCTAAGAAAATATGACCACGTGTCATCATCTTTCCTGGAACTAGAGTGGTCGCGACTCCACGTTCGTCGTAATCATCATACTCTGTGTCCGACTCGTTGGCTGAACGGTCAGCGTACTGGCCTTCGGTTCAGAGGGTCCCGGGTTCGATTCCCGGCCGGGTCGGGGATTTTAACCTTAATTGGTTAATTCCAATGGCACGGGGGCTGGGTGTATGTGTTGTCTTCATCATCATTTCATCCTCATCACGACGCGCAGGTCGCCTACGGGAGTCAAATAGAAAGACCTGCACCTGGCGAGCCGAACCCGTCCTGGGATATCCCGGCACTAAAAGCCATACGACATTTCATCATACTCTGTCTCTCCTCCACCGAGCCCTTACTACATCTTCCCCAACTTACCTTTCTTCGCGTTTCCATTATTTCTCAACTGTGCATAACAGAGGTACACGGGCTCAAACATCAAACCTGCTCGTCATTCCTCACCATCGAACTACAACATATAATAACTCATTTTCTGTGTTTGCCGCCCGAGAATGGAATCGCTTACCGGATGACGTCAGATGAATACCAACCACCAGGTCATTTAAAAGAGCGTTAAGAGGTACAGCAGGATACGAATGAACTGTGCATTTCTAGTCCTTTACTGATGGTGTTAGTACATTATTACTACTAGCTATTATTATTTATTATTATTATTATTCTTATTATTATTATTGTTGTTGTTGTTGCTGTTATTATTATGCCTATTATTATTGTTGTAAGTATGTTTATCTCACTGGGGTGGAATTTTATTTCTGTTATAAAATATTTAGATTGTCTTTAACTGTGCTATACTTAGTATTAATTACGGTAGTGTTAACTTTGATTCTATGTACAAATTGGTTTAGTGTAAGAGAAGGCCTAATGGCCTTAACTACGCCAATAAAAACATTTATCTATCTATCTAATCTCGTAGACGTTAGCACTTTCTGCATTTTGTCGGGACATGTTTGTTCGATGAGATATGATATATGTTGCGGATACCTTTCCATACATAGCTCCAGTGTCAACCAATGTCGAAGTGAGATCCAAAAAAGCTATCATCTCCAACTACCTCACATGATCTTAACTCTACGAGGACCAAGCGGGACTTCCGAGGCCCACAGTCAGAATAAATTGCTTTCTGTAATGGGATATATTGTTTCAAATTTTTGAGAATAATTGATACTGTTATTTGAGTCGTAAGTTAACTATCATAGTAACCTAACTTATTTTATAGAATTATATATCTTTAAAAGGTAATCAAAACAGTTTTGGGCCTGCGAGGCCCTCCCGTGGTTCAAGTGAGGACCAATTTATCTACTTATAAATACGTACTATGGATGTTCACGTCAGTTTTTCCCATCTAGGTTCCAAAAATCCACAGTTAATGGAAATAATGCACAACAATGGAAATGAAATCAATACAGACAACAATCTGATGGTTGAAGCAAGGAGACTGGTTCAAATTTCATTTTGAGTACTCTTGTAATGTTACAGATAAAATAGTCTGCTTATACAATGTTCATTAGGCGATGTATATAGAGTGAATCAACATGAGTTGACATAAATTTTGTGACTATGAAATAAACAATGTTGGAAGAGGAGGGCGATATTCAGCTAAATATTTTTGATTCCCCAGATTTAGAAAATGAAAGTGAAGACAATGTGGAACGAATTTCATCTGATAATTACAGTGATGAGAACGAGTCTACATTTGATTCCCAAGAGTCAAGTAATAACACCTTGTCTCATCATTCTAGTGGCCCTAAATATATATGTAAAAGTGGAAGGTATTATACAGGGAATTCTGGACGTGCTACTAGAAGACGTGTGGCAAACACAGTTAGAGAAAGACAAGGTCTAAGAAGACATGGTGGAGCAAATGGTGCTAAAGAATTATTTGGTATCTTTTTACTCTAAAAATAATACATATTATTCTACAGCATATTAATGAAGAGGCTGTATTCAAAAAATTGTCACCAGCTACTGAGAAGGTATTATTAGCTTATATATTGCTTCTTATTATGATGAGGCTAACACAGGCAATAAGGTTGATTACCATGTCATGTAGTGTACATTACTGTATATGGCCGTCCTGTTTACTCTGGTACCATGAGCCACAGTAGATTCAGAGGAATCAACAAACTATTTAGATCTAATGATAAATCAACAAGGGAAGAACGTAGAGCTATCGATGCTCTACGGGAACTATTTGAGAAGGTGAATACTTCCTTTCCGACACTTTATTCTTCTGGAGTGAATGTGACTAATGACGAAATGTTGTCGTTACGGGGGAGATGTACATTTAAAAATTTTGTGAAGGACAACTCTGGTAAATGTGGAATTTTGATAATCTTGTGTGATGCGGAAACAAGATACATTCTGAAAATGGAAGTGTACGCAGTGAAAAAAGAAAATGGACCCAGAACTGAAAGGGGTTCTACGGCATTGGTAACTAGACTTGTAGAGCCTGTAACAAAGTCTGGAATAAATGTGATAACAGACAGGGATCTTTTGAACTTCCTGAGACATGGAATGAATTTCACCTTACATTTGTAGGCACTTTGGAGGCAAATCGGAAGCATATACCCACGGAACAGAAGAATGCATGTAATATATGATTAAGTAATAATAATAATAATAATAATAATAATAATAATAATAATAATAATAATAATAATAATAATAATAATAATAATAATAATACCCATTGACCCACGTTGGGCGCCAATTGTAATCTAATTATTATATATGATAACAGAGTAAATCAAATAACTCTAATAACTTAATAAAATAACTGTAATAACATAGATTAGTAAGAATAATTAATCGAAATATCCGTAGTATGGGCGCCAGAGTTCACCAGAATGGATCCCTCAAATTCTAATAAAGCAGGGCGTGTACATAAAGCCGTGTGCTGGTATATCTGCTTCATGCCTAACCTTCAGAAAACGACTAAATATGTAGGAACTGCACTTAGGTTTATCAATAACTCCACTGATTCAAAAATAACTAATTATATTGTGAATAATCTCCGTGCATGGGCTCCTCATCTACACACCCAAAATACATAAGATACACTCACAAAATACTGCTGGAAGACTCCATATTTATAACAACAACAAAAACAACAACAACAACAACAAAAAATGGGAAACCAAAAGCGAGGAGCAAGCTACCATTTGCAATCAATCTGTTGAACAAAGCACATGTAAATAAATGCCCTTCACTGTCTGTGTATCAACACAACTTGCATATTCTCATTATCGGCACTTGTTATATCACATCGATACTGTAACTTTATAATTCTGTGTTCACAGATTCAAACACTTGGCTTAAAGATACCTTCACTTGAGCAACACACGCTTGTTGTTCCAGAACATATATTATGGAAAGTCTGAAATACAGCACCCCATAGCTCTCACCAACATATAAGACACCAAGCAGCCACATGTGATAAAATACCAAGTGCCAAAGCACTACAAAGTTTGTAGGCCAGTACCAGACATCACAATCCACAACATTTCACGTCAACCACGTTCCACAAAAGTTTCAAGGCAAGTCATGTTTCAGCAAAATTGGAAGTCAAGTCCTCGTTCTACAAAAGATGCACCTCCTTTATACCACCAAAGGTTTGAGACAAGCATGTTTCACAAAAATACATCTCCTCTCTCGTTCTACCTAGGATTTTAAGACAAGCATGTTTCATAAATATTACATCCCCTCTACGTACACCAAAGTTTTTAAATGAACTCCTCCACTGTTTTCAGTCAAGTTCAATCCGTCGTTTTCTCACATGCTCAAATAAACCACAGCTTGCCCTTTCTCTCACATGGTGCGTCTAGACTGGCCCCGGTCATCCAGCCACGAGTGGAAGATCCTGTTACCATACCAAGACCACGCTTCGAACATCTTACTGGTTCCAAGACAATAAAAAGTCGTCGGACACTGGGCTGTTCCACATGACTCACAGAAATTTTCTGAGTTGTAAATGGCACTGTTTTCCCATCCGCTTGTACCCAGAAAATTATTCATATCACATATGGAGACCTCTCAGCTTAAAATTTTGTGAATAAATATACAATTGTAATAATAATTATAATAATACGAATAATGACCACAATATCTATTACTTTTGAATATAAAGGGAGGGTGTCATAGTACTATCACATAACGCCTCCTTGATGAATCGATGAATATTATGATTCCACAAAACATAATTTCATGTATTAACTCTTATATTACTGTGATAAAGATAATATATATAAATTACGTCTACATCTTTGTGTTCGCAAACGCGAAATACAATTTGTCCAAACTATACCGGGAGGTACACCTTAACGCCGCGTATTCAAAATTAGCGCCTAAATGAACTCCTCTATAGGTAAAACAGTGAAACTGAAACTACACCACCTTGGAACTTTAATCAGAAGATGTCACCACTAAAATATTGGATCATTTTGTAATTGTGAAGTTTCCTAAACTGACTGAATTTCTCCTAGTTTTGTTTGCTATACATCAAGAAGTTCGGACATTTCTCCACAGATGACATTATCAAAAACTATGATCATTCACCCTGGTTTTGTATTTCTAGGGTTTTGTATTTCTAGGGTTTTGTAACTGATTGACTTTCATTTATATTTTGGTTGGCAATATTTCCGTTTCCTTTCCGCCAGTTTTGAATCTGGCCAATGAAAATTTTCTGTAGTTAATTTTCAATCTATGACATGCTCCTTTTTCGATTTTGAGTGTTACTTTTGAACTAAACCAATTAAATTGAGAGGGTGTGGCTGGTTTAGTCTTGAATGATCTCGAACCTTCCCTGAGGGTTCATAAACTGCGGCTTTTCACGTTTCTTGGCCAATTGATCGACGTCTATCTGAGTGTGTGTGTTAAGCAGTAGGCGGGCGGCCTCTTTCGTCGGCAGCTAGAACATCTACAAGGTAATGGCCACATAACTTTATTCTTTCTTGCTACCTCCGCAGTTTATCCGAGGGAAAGGTCTGAGTCCTTAGTTATGTAACTGTACTTTTCTAAAATGTAACTTTTCTTTTGGCTAATGTAAAATTTTCGAAAGTCTTTAACTGTAAATCGGGGATAGAGAGTTCCTAGCTCCCCTTCATCTTGGTTCGAGGTGACTACGTTTTGTAACTTTTTTCTTCTGTAAGGTGTTAAAGTAACTTCTATACGAGTCACCTCAGTAGTTTGGGAAGAGCCCCTGTTTCATTGGCCTAGAGCCCTTTAGGTTTTTAAGTGTTCATTATCTTGGAGCGCGGTGTGCCTCCATTCACCTTGTGTTTGGGCTAGTTATTTAAGCTGTTCTTTTTCATGAAGGCCCTGTGGGTTGGGTATTAAATACCCCTGTCTTACGTTATATTTCAATTTGTAAGTTCTGCCTTGAGGGGCCAGTGATTGTAATTTTCGGATATTGCCTTGAAGAGGCTAGAAGATACTGAGAGTCTGTTCGCTCTTTTACAAAAAATTTTTTAGTTTAATGAATGCCTCTGGGAGGCTTGAAATTGTGATTTAGGGAGCAAGTACTCTTGATTTAGGGGATTTCTGCCCTTAAATAGGTAATAGCACTTCCATTTTAAAAATTGTAAAACTAGGGGTTTGAACCCCAAAATGGTTAAGGTCCTGAATCTTGGATTCAAGATTGGCATTATACCTAATATGCTTTTACGTACACCAAGTGAAAATTGTTAAGTTGTTGTTTCTGGAAAAATATAACCTTCCGTTCAAGTTTTTATATTAATTTTGATATTGTAGTTAGACCCATTCACCCCAGCACCTTCTTTAACATCTTTCTGCTCCACGGGTATCCACGTAACGCAAACAATAATACAAATATGGCTATATACAAACAACTCTGATTGTTCCATTCATCCTTGAACACAATCCCTTCTCACTACTGAACTCTAGCTCAAAATTGATAATATTTATATCCAAGGTGCAGATCCTATCATTTATATCTGCGAAGACTATGCATATTATGTCCCAAGGACCTTATCGTCAAAGGTTAGAAGCCGATAAGCACACTTGCCTATTCTACTGTCCACTATTTACGGGCACTGATATAAATGAAAGAACTATACATAAACTTAGTCAGCATCGAAAGATGGAGAATATATAATAAAGCCTGACCACATATAGAATACAATCTATCTCACACACAATCTTTCACCTCATCCAGTCACACAATAATCATACATGATTTTGTTCTGAACATTCTTAACAAAGTTAACATTAAAAAAAATCCCTATTTCTGAAATGTGCGGGAATCTTACTATGTTTTCCTTTCCACAAGCACATAGCTAATGCAGACAAACCTATGACATTCTTTTTATCACATCTCAGATCGATATCACTCAGCACGTCATTCAAATCATTCACACAACTCTCAGCATTAAATAGAACATTACACACTCGCTTGAATAGACTTTCCTTCATCTCACGCACATTTCCTTTCTCACTTTCCTTGAAACATTCCCAACATACCCACATAATCTCAGACACAACGTTTTCTCACAAAATCTTCGAACCCTGCATCGCCATACTACTTTTCACCCTTCCGATCAACCCCTTAAAAACAAAATATGACCTAATATCCGCTTCAAACAACCCTTTATGAAGAACGGTCATAGCGATCTCACACTTATCAAACGTACCTACTTCAGTTACCTGAAGGTTATTCACACCACACTTAGCACACGTTCTCTCACTCACGCTCACCCATTTACTGAAATCATTACCAGAAATCCCTTCGATATCGCTATTATTACTACTCAATGCCCCAACAATTAATCCATGTTCACCACCTTCCATATCGGCTCCTACTTTCAATATCATCATGCCAACAAAATTGTCACTCTCAACCATCCTACCAGAAGTTGCATTAAACTCAAAGTCACCATTTTCACACATAATGGAGCTAAACTCAATCTTCTCACCTACAATGAAATCAACAAGAACATGCTCCTTCTGATGTATACTCCGTGAACACTTTTTACTCAATAAACAAACTTCATCACCTTCACGATAAACTTCACTTTAAATTTCGGAAACTTCCGTAAGAAAATCTGTCGTAATAATGCTATTATCATCACCACTAGCACAAAGTAAGTCATCCAACATTTCTTCCTGAATTTCATCAAGCCCCCTATTCTCAAATTATCTATGATCATCTGTTTCCATGTCCGCTTTATCAATTTCTTCAAATGCCCCCCTAAACACTTCACCCCTCTCATCGATCTTTCTGGAAAAGTCATCACTCATTGAATTTCATTTACTATTAATATACTATCAATCTTACTGTTAACAACATTTAGTTAAACTCTCTGACTATTAATCTTACTGGACAATTCCGTACTAACTGAATTTAATCCACTATTAATTCTAATAGTCCTTTTATCGATTTTACTGGACAACTGATTAAATAGCTATTTAAGCATACTAGGAGTTGAAGCCTCCTCTTGATGCACTACATGCTGAGTCTGAGACGGGTTACTGGATTCCTCACATATCGTTGCCGATTGAATTTTACTATTATTAGCCATTTCGCTACTCACTTAAATTGGATAGACTCGAGGTGGTGGAATTATTTTGACCTCTCTTATCCTGATTAATATTACCAAAAAATTAAACAACCTCTCTATTCGTAATTTTATAATACTCGACTCACTAAAATATTTATTCATATTCCAAAATACATACCATGTACATATAAAGACTTCACTGAAATAGTTTGTTGAATTCCATCCACACCTGACAAGTGCACTTACGAATATAAGCCCAACAGATGTACCAATCCTTCAGCCCCACGTTGGGTGCTACATGTAATATATGATTTAATAATAATAATAATAATAATAATAATAATAATAATAATAATAATAATAATAATAATAATAATATTCATAATAATTACCCATTACCCCATGTTGGGCGCCAATTGTAATCTAATTATATATGATATCTGAATAAATAAAATAACTCAAATAACTTCATAAAGTAATTGAAATAACATAAATTAATAACAATAATTAATCGAAATGTCCGTAGTATGGGTGCCTGAGTTCAACAGAATGGATCCCTCAAATTTTGATAAAGCAGGGCGTGTACATAAAGCTGCGTACTGGTACATCTGCTTCAGACCTTACCTAACCTTCTCAAAACGACTACATTGGTAGGAACTGCACCTAGGTTCATCAATAAATAAACTGATTCTAAAATAACTAATTATATTCTGAATAAACTCCATGCATGAGCACCTCATCAACACACCAAAATACACACAAAATACACTCATGAAATACTGCTGGAAGACTCCATACTTACAACAACAACAACAACAACAACAACAACAAAGCAGCGGGAAACCAGAAGCGAGTACCAAGCTACCATTTGCAGTCAGCCCGATGAACATTGGTTACAAGCATATACAGTATATGTAGAAAAATACCCTTCACTGTCTCTGTGTATCACCACAGCTTGCATGTTCTCATTATCGGCACTTGTTACCTCACATCAATAATGTACCTTTATAATTCTGTGTTCACTGATTCTAACACTTGGTTTAAAGTTAATTTTACCTGAGCAACACACGCTTGTTTGTCCAGAACATAAATTATGGAAAGTCTGAAATACAGCATCCCATAGCTCTCACCAACATATAAGACAAGAAGCAGCCACAAGTGATAAAACACCGAGTGTCAAAGCGCTCCACAGTTTGTAGGTGAGTACCACACATCACATTCCACAACATTTCACATAAACCTCATTCCACAAAAGTTTTAAGGCAAGTCATTTTGCACAAAAGTTACATCTTCTCTCTCGTTCCACCAAAGATTTTAAGACAAGCATGTTTCACACAATTTATATCTCCTCTAACTTTCCACAAAAGACTCAAGAGAAGCGTGTTTCACGAACGTTAGATCTCCTCTACGTACACCAAAGTTAATACATCAAAACTCTGCTGTTTTCAGTCAACTTCACTCCGTTGTTTTCACACTTGCCTAAATAGATCTGAGCTTCCCCCTTCTCTCACATGGTACGTCTAGATTGGCCGTGGCCATCCATTCCCGAGTGGAAAAATCTCTTGCCATACTAAGACCACGCTCCGCACCTCTTCCGGGTCCCAAGACAATAACAACAACGCCAAGTCACCGGACTCTGGGCTGTTCCACATGACTCACAGAAAGTTTCCGAGTTGTAAATAGCACTGTTTTCCCATCCGCTTGTACAAGACAAATTGCTCATTTCACATAAGGAGACCATCCAGGTTAAAAGTTTAAGAACAAATATTCAAATGAACTAACAATAATAATACGAATAATAACAATAATATCTCTCACTTCTGAATACAGTGCGAGGGCTTGATATATGTACTCCAACATGCAGAAAATAAACCGCTTCATTGATCTATGTCTGCTTTCACTGACAGTGATTCTAACTGTCCACCAGTGACAATTGTTTCCTACATTGTGAAGGGAAAACCTAATCGTAATCTCATCATGCTATCAACCCGACACACAGTAGAAGATACAAATGTTGGTGACAAACACAAGGCTAATATGGCCTTATTTTTAAGCAGCACCAAAAGAGGGGTCGACACTGTTGACCAGATGGCTAGGAACTATTCCGTAAAAAGAGGAACAAGAGGATGGCCTCGGTTTATTTTCTTCACAATAATAAATATTGTTTGCATAAACATCTTCACAATTATCATTTTGAAATTCCTACAATGGCAAGAGAATCACCCTAATCGCAGGCTAAATTTTTTGCGACAGCTATCACTGGATCTAATAAAAGCTCGGATTAAAGAGCGAGCAGAGAACCTTACAGGTATCAATGAAACAGTTATTAGTGCTATGGAAGATGTATTGAGCAGGAAGCTGGAAAGTGCACCAAAAGTCACGGAAGCTCCGCCAAGTGATATCAAGCGAGGAAGATGCTACTGCTGTATACAAATTGTGGCAGGAAAGTGAAAAATGATAAATTTGGGAAGTCCAAGGTTGTTTGTGTTAAGTGTTTGAAACATGTTTGTGGCAAACAAAGCAAGAACATTGTAATCTGTTTACAATATGAGCCTGGAAATTTGAATTTATTGTTTTATACGGAAGTATCCCTTAAAGTTATTCATGAAATGGTGTTTCATAATTTATTTCTGTATAATTCGCAATTATGACATATATTTTATAATGGGCGTCAGAAGCTCCCCCAATTGGTCCTCTGTCTGTTGGCTACAAGGATAATGTCCAGATAGATGAGGTGACTTATGCTAAAGAAGTATTAAAATTTGCATATGGTAACAATGGCATTTACAATAAGGTACAAAAGTTGAAAACTAGAAAATCAGTTAGAATTGATAAGATTTCTGAGGATATACTAAAGACAATGGGTTGGGATATAGTATCATATCTGAAGTACTTATTTAATTATTGTTTGCATAAAGCAGCTATACCAAATGAACGGAAAGTTGCTATAGTAACACCTGTGTATAAAGGAAAGAGTGGCGGACATAACGCTGAAAATTACAGGCCAGTAAGTTTGACATGCATTGCACGTGAGCTTTGGGAAGGCATTCTTTCTGATTATATTAGGCAGGTTTGCGAAATTAATAACTGGTCCGATAGAAGGCAGTTTGGGTTTAAGAAAGATTATTCCACCGAAGCTCAACGTGTAGTATTCCAGCAATATATAGCAGCTATCTTGGATTCAGGAGGTCAAATAGGCTGTATCGCGATCGACCTGTCTAAAGCATTTGCTAGGATGTACCATGGGAGACTACTGGCAAAAATGAGTGCTATTGGACTAGAAAAAATGGTGACTGAACGGGTTGCTATATTTCCAGAAAATATATCTCAGAGAATTAGAGTAGTTGAAGCTTTATCTGACCCTACAATAATTAAGAGGGGAATTCCACAAGGCAGTATTATTGGACCTTTATGTTTTTATATAAATGATATGAGTAAAGAAGTTGAATCAGAGATAAGGCTTTTTTAGGATGATGTTATTCTGTATAGAGTACTAAATAAGTTACAAGATTGTGAGCAACTGCAAAATTACCTCGATAATGTTGTGAGATGGCCAGCAGGCAATGGTATGTTGATAAACGGGGTTAAAGGTAAGGTTGTGAGTTTCACAAATAGGAAAAGTCCTCTCTGTTTCAATTACTGCATTGATGGGGTTTAAGGTTACTTTTGGGGATCATTGTAAGTATCTAGATGTTAATATAAGGAAAGAACTTCACTGGGGTAATAACGTAATGGGAATGTAAATAAAGGGTACAAATCTCTGCACACGGTTATGAGAATATTTAGGGGTTGTAGTAAGGATGTAAAGGAGAGGGCATGTAAGTCTCTTGTAAGACTCCAATTAGGGAATGGTTCCAGTGTAGGGACCCTCATCATGATTACTCGATTCATGAACTAGAAAAAGTCCAAAGATTTCCGACAAAAGAGTAGCGTTAATTTTATTTTGCAAAGTTTGGGCTGGGAAAACTTTGGAGAAAGAAGGCGAGGTGCTTTACTAAGTGGTATGTTCCGAGCTGTCAGCGGGGAGATGGCGTGGAATTATATTAGTAGACGAATACGTTCGAGTGGTGTCTTCAAAAGTAGAAAAGATCACAATATGAAGATAAAGTTGGAATTCCAGACGACAAATTGGGCAAATATTCGTTTATAGGAAGGGAAGTTAGTAATTGGAATAACTTACCTAGGGTGATGTTCAATAAATTTCCAATTTCTTTGAAATCATTTTAGAAAAGGCTAGGAAACAACAGATAGGGAACATGCCACCTGGGCGACTGCCCTAAATGCAGAACAGTATTGATTGATTGATTGATTGATTGATTGATTGATTGATTGATTGATTGATTGATTGAACCAAACCTTGACCCTGTAGGGCTGAGTCTCGAGCATACATACCAACAAATTTAACAATAATGAAGTCCTGAACAGATTTAGGACGAGTTTCTTTTACGAGAGATGACATGTTAGCTAAGCATAAATAAAACGGGAAATGTGCGACGTTCTGGTTAACCCTTTAGTGTGTGCATAAAGTTTACCCGCAGAGCGCACAGCACAGAGACATGAACGTCTTTTCCATCACCTTCAACAACAGGCTTGAATACTCACCAAATACAACTTTTAAAGTTCTGATCACCGAGCTCGATAGCTGCAGTCGCTTAAGTGCGGCCAGTATCCAGTATTCGGGAGATAGTAGGTTCGAACCCCACTGTCGGCAGCCCTGAAAATGGTTTTCCGTGGTTTCCCATTTTCATACCAGGCAAATGCTGGGGCTGTACCTTAAATAAGGCCACGGCCGCTTCCTTCCCACTCCTAGCCCTTTCCTGTCCCATCGTCACCGTAAGACCTATCTGTGTCGGTGCGACGTAAAAACAACTAGCAAAAAAAAAAAAAGTTCTGATCCGGTTCAAACGTCTTGCATTTCGGTTTCTAGTTTTTCCTTTACGTTTTCTTGCCACGGTTTCTTTTCTTTTTTTTGGAACCACAACCCGCATTCGTTTCCGTAAACGGGATAGACGAGGAAAGTTGAACAGCAAACATGATTGTCTCCACTAGACGGTAATGCAACACACTTCGCCGACACGCAGTACACTGTACATATTGAAACAGTCAGCCCATAACACTACCACAGCGCTGACCTTGGCCCACTGCGTACTAGAGCAAGGCCAACTAGATATACAGGCCATAAGGCTCCCCCTCCACTTCGGGAGCTACGTCACACTAGTCGCCAGCCGCTTCACTTCTCGCCAGTGACTTATAAGCTGATCTGAACTTCGCAGCAGTGAGGCTATCGATGGTGTTGAATGATTTAAACGTGTGTGAACATTGTGAATTATGGCCACGTCGTGTTGTATACCTGGTTGTAGAATAAACTACAGTTCAAAACAGCCTAATATTTCAGTGTTTAAATTTCCTACTGGCGTGTTTCGGAAACAAAAGTGGATCATAGCTATCCATCGAACCGAATTCATCCCTTCAGCAAGCTCAGTTGTGTGCATAAAACACTTCGACGAAGTTTCGTAATTAGGGACGATTCCGTTAAAAGACCTGATGAGTCTCTTTTAACTGTAAAACCTAACCATTTAAAACTCTCAAACGATGCTATTCCTAAGTTTTAAAATGTGCCTGCCTATCTGTATAAAACATCTTCCAACAACGAGCAAAAATCCTATTCAAAGACAAGAAGAAATTGAAAAACGGGAAGAGGAAGGAAAGAAAGAAAGCTGAGGAAGAATATGACAGGACCAAGGACTTCGACGAAGTTCAGGGTAATTTCAGTATTAAACGCAAATTAGATTTGGACAAAGTTTCCGTCAAATTTAACAGCCAAAGTCTGTATTTTCAAAATGTATGTGACTGAGGAAAATATTCCGAAAATTGGTACTTCCTTAACATTAAACGAGGCTCTTGATTTTAAATCCATTAAACATGATATTTTCATGAGTTATAACCCTGATATACGTGCATTAGGTGATGGGGGCAAGATATTAAAATGGTCAAATTAGAAAAGTATTTATAACTTCCTGTTTAGACCTGCTCGTAACTCAAAAGTGACTGTCCACGATAAAATAGAATCTGTACACAAAATAATCGATGAAATTGAAAGTGAAGTTAATGAGTGTATCATTACTGATAAATTATATATTTTTTAAGGAACAGTTAAATATAGCCTTTGCAAAGAAAGTATCTTACTCCTGTATTCTAATAACATGGTTCACTTCAATATATTTCGCATTTCCTGGGGCGTAAAAGAAGATAAGACAATCAACGTTTCTTACAATGCCCCACTTGGTTATTCACAGTCTTTTACTGCAAAACTAGGCACGGGAAATTCGGGTATTGATGATTCACATTGGAATTACTTGAAAAAAGAAACTAAAATTGTTAAAGGAGCATGACATATTTTGTAACTTGTTGAATGGAGTCTACATAAAACGTGAGCTGAACTATAAAGGAGGAAAGGTTTTATTTTTGTTTTGCTAGTGGCTTTATGTCGCACTGACACAGATAGGTCTTATGGCGACGATGGGATAGGAGAGGCATAACAGCTGGAGGGAAGCGGCCGTGGCCTTAATTAAGGTACAGCCCCAGCATTTGCCTGGTGTGAAAATGGGGAAACTACGGAAAACCTTCTTCAGGGCTGCCGACAGTGGGATTCGAACCCACTATCTCCCGATGCACGTTCACAGCCGCACGGCCAGATCGCCCGCTAGGAGGAAAGGTAGAGGGAGTTGCTTTTAGTAGTAAAAGCGGAGAAAATAACACTACATTAGCTACAACTGCACAAACTTTTATGTTGTCATCCAGTCTTTAAAAAAAATAAAGACGTTGTTGATTTGTTTCCATGTAAGAACCTAATATGACATTTCTTAGAAGAACTAACTTTGCAAGTCTTTAAAGTATTAACAGATAGTCCTATAGCTTATAAGGTAGCATGCATAATTTCTAATAATAACAGGAAAATGTTTGAAAAGCTGTGCAAAAGCAATTTACAAACCACTTTTCAAAATCCATTTGACGAAACACACACACACACACACACACACACAAAATTGTTTGATACTGGTCATTTATTTAAAATCTTAATAAATAACCGGCTTAATCAAGCTGACAACTTATCCTGACTTTGACAACTCTGAGTCAGACAAAAAAATGTTTGAGTCTATCTAGTGCGGCCTTGGCTTGCTCCTGCCCTGTATAAAAAGGTGTCGTACCAGACTCTTTTAGAGCTACAAAATGTAAACCTGTATACTAATGTTTTTACATGAGGATTCTCAGAGAAAAATTCTGACTTCGCTTGTCAACAATGTTCTGGAAAACGAAAATGTTTAAACATGCTGTGATTAAATAAATAGTTTTAAACATTTCGTTGACAGATGTATATACATCTTTTGTAATATATTATTGAATAACAATAGAAAAGTTACCGTAGATAAACTCATCGCTGAGAAGAAGAAATCCTCAGGAAAATAAAAATGTACAAACTGAAACCTTAGGAATTCTTAGGTAAGTTTTAAGTTGAAGCTTAATTTCTAAGAAAGGTTTCAGACTTTTGTTGTGAATTGCCATCATGCATTTTCCTAGTAACATTAAAACTTTTTGTATACGTATTATGCGTTCTAATCTTTTAAAGATACCGTGTTGAGTTACAAGTGACAGATGTCATCATAATTTTACGTAAAGAAATGTACATGTACTGCCCTTCCAGTTTTCTCCCCGCATAAAACTCGTGTAGTATACAAGCCTAAGTAAAGCCACAATTGAAGGAGTGTTCAATTTTATCGTTAAGGTAAAATAAATGAACAATATCATGGTGAAAGTGAGAGCGGGCCCTACACTGCCATGATGAACGCCAGCCACTAGCGTGACGTCACGGTCCGAGCCTTGTGGCCTGTCTATCTAGTGCGGCCTTGACTAGAGGCATAGTGCTGTTCAGACCGGCCCGTGCGATGATGCCACGGGCTTCTTATGTTCGAGCCTTCTAAAGCCCATTGCCGTCTATTGCCAAAGCAGTTCATGGGACGGGCCGCTGTGTAGGACTCTGGAGCAGAAACCGGTTTGATGATCAGCTGGGCTCTTCTGGTTACTCAGCAGCTAGGCTAGGCTTGCGCCACGCGAGGAAGTACAGAACAATGCTCGGCTGGTTGTCACTACTGTAGGGGGCTGCCTTCCGGCTTCCCGCGCTTTTGGCTGCCAACGAGAGAAGTCTAACGTGACGTCACCCGGAATATACTGTAAGCTATGAACTCGCCACTTGTATGCGACAAATAGTGAGGTCTGCGTTGTAGTAGCTACCGTTCTGGTGTTTACTTTATTTCTCCTAAGTAGTATTAAACGTGAAATGAATAAAAATAGGACCAATTTTGCCGTTTTTCCGTGCAACAATATTGGTTACGAAACAAAGGACATAGTTCACCATCGATTTCCAAAGAAAGAGGCACTGCTGAAGATGATTTTCCGTGGTTTCCCATTTTCATACCAGGCAAATGCTGGGGTTGTACATTAATTAAGGCCACAGCTACTTCCTCACCACTCCTAGCTCTTTACTATCCCATCGTCGCCATAAGACATATCTGTGTCCGTGCGACGTAAAACCAACTGTAAAGAAAACGATCGTCCGCTGTTCCGTCTCAGAAAATACCGAAATGGCATGGAGATAAAACTGAGGCAATAAGTCACATTCACTTTACTTAATCGCAAATGTTATTTTGTGTTTTTATATTTTAATAAAAGATTTCAAAATTGAAACACTCGTTATTAATAATAACAGGCTCAGAAACCGACAATATCTTCCCAAAGCAATATTATTTTGTGTGTAGGGTGTAACGGAGCGAGAGCACCCTTGTGCCTGAAGATCGGTAATGAAAAGGGCCGTAACAGCATGAGACTCCTGATTTCGAAAAAACTGTAACTAGACAAGACAACAAACACGGAACCCGCTCCTCATCCACATATATTAGTAATAGAACAGGAAAGTTCGGAGCTAAGGAAAGAATTAATGATTCTGCGAAAGAAAAATATTCTCTTGGAGCAAAATATTCTGCTCCGAGGAATGTTAAATCAAAGAAACACGTGCTATCTTTCAAAACACTTATACGTACAACATGAGACGTGAAATTGTAAGTAAAGGAGTGATGGCTATTTTGACCCAGTATTTTACGCCAGGTCAGATTTGATGTTCCCCACTGTCGGCAGCCCTGAAAATGGTTTTCCGTCGTTTCCCATTTTCACACCAGGCAAATGCTGGGGCTGTCCCTTAATTAAGGCCACGGCCGCTTCCTTCCGACTCCTAGCCCTTCCCTGTCCCATCGTCGCCATAAGACCTATCTGTGTCGGTGCGACGTAAAGCAACTAGCAGAAATAAAAGATTTGATGTTTGCAGAAAAAAAACAGCGTGTTAAAAACATTCACTTTAGGAGCTACTTCCTCCAATGAGTTCGATTATTTGAGGAAAATGAAGTACGTTTTCCCCCGTACTGTTCAACTCTTCGAACGCGACTAAACATTTTAAATGGTCGGGCTGAGTAATTCGGACGGTAGTGCGCCGGCCAACTGAGACCAACTTGGCAGGTTCGTTCCTGGCGAAATTCGGTGGCATATGAAGATGCATAAATATCAGCGCCGTGTCGGTAGCTTTACCGGCAAATAACAAACTCCCGCGGGACAAAATTCCGGCACTTCAGCGTCTCCAAAAATCATAAAAGTAGGTTAGTGGGACGTAAAATCAATAACATCATTAAGAGTGTAAATGCAGGTCGGATCTTTTTAAAATACATACATACATACACATACATTATCATTATAGACTGATATGCCTTTCAGCGTTCAGTCTGCAAGCCTCTGAGAATTTACTAAACGTCGCCACAATCCTCGATTTGCAACTAGTGTTGTGGCCTCATTTATTTCTATACCGCTTATCTTTAAATCGTTAGAAACCGAGTCTAACCATCGTCGTCTTGGTCTCCCTCTACTTCTCTTACCCTCCATAACAGAGTCCATTATTCTCCTAGGTAACCTATCCTTCTCCATTCGCCTCACATGACCCCACCACCGAAGCCGGTTTATGCGTACAGCTTCATCCATCGAGTTCATTCCTAAATTAGCCTTTATCTCCTCATTCCGAGTACCCTCCTGCCATTGTTCCCACCTGTTTGTACCAGCAATCATTCTCGCTACTTTCATGTCTGTTACTTCTAACTTATGAATAAGATATCCTGAGCCCACCCAGCTGTCGCTCCCGTAAAGCAAAGTTGGTCTGAAAACAGACCGGTGTAAAGATAGTTTCGTCTGGGAGCTGACTTCCTTCTTATAGAATACTGCTGATCGCAACTGCGAGCTCACTGCATTAGCTTTACTACACCTTGATTCAATCTCACTTAGGCCCGGTTTCATCAACACATGTTAGTACTTAACAAGGTGTTAAATCATTTTAACATACGATTTAAGAAAATTTGTGTTTCATCAACAAATGTTAACATTAACAAATGTTAAACTGCGTATTAAAGTTAACATCAGCCATTTCCAATGTTAAATGGCTAACATTAGCATTTATCAACCTGTTCCAAAATGGCTGCTGTGAATCGCGCTTTCAAGGCGGAATTGCTCTATTTAGATCTTTTACAAAACAATCCTGATCGAAGAGGAGTTCAGCGACGTAATGACTTTGAAAATTTGACGGATCCGAAATTTCTTCATAGATGCAGGTTATCGGAAACAGTCGTTGCTAAGGTTGTTGACGAAATTCAAGTGAGGTTAGAATATCCTACGAAGTGAAACTTACCTCTTTCTCCAATGTTGCAGGTACTGATAATATTACGAGTTTTTGCTACTGGTTATTTTCACATAATGGCCGGAGACAATGCTGGAATTTATAAAGCCACTGTTAATAGAATTGTTTGTCGAGTGTCTGCAGCAATAGCATCCATGAGAAGGAGGTATGTAACATTCCCTTCAGTAGAAGAGCTTCAGCAAATTATCCGCGACTTCTATGAAATAAGCCGTTTTCCTGGTGTTTGTCCTACGTGCAATAGATTGCACACATGTAAGAATCCAATCACCTGGAGGCAATTGGGCCGAAATATATCGTAATCGAAAGGGATATTTCTCTGTTAATGTTAATGTTCAGGTGATTAGTGAGCCTAACCTCCAAATCAGGGATATACTTGCTAGGTGGTCTGGTTCTGCACACGACAATACAATATTTAATAACTCCCATATCGGAGCACAGTTTGAAGTGGGACAATTAACGAAGTGATTTTTTAGGTGACAGCGGATACCCCCTAAAAAAGTATCTGTTTACCCCATTGAAACCCTCGCGGACTTTTCCCGCGCCTCGTCCTTTTCTTTTATCGTCAAGCCATCTGTGCGCTTGCACTCAATAACTTATATATATATTTACGAACTAATTCAATTAACAAGTCTTTTTCGAAGGAGGAAAAGTTAGAACTACGATTCCGTTTCACTTCACGCGCCATATTTTACAGCTGTGCTCAAACAAAAGCGCATCGGAGCGCGCTGTAAAGCAGCATGTTCGTACCACTGCCTCCTTGAATCGCACCAGTTCGCAATATTGGGAGAGTTAACAGTCGATTAGTTAACATTTCACAAGAAAAGTTTGATGAAACGCAAGAAACCTAACAAGATGTTAAATTTCTAACTCCGTATTAACTAACTACTTGTTAGTATATATTTAACATGTGTTGATGAAACCGGGCCCTACTATATTACCATCCTGGGAGAACACACAACCTAAATACTTGAAATTATCGACCTGTTCTAGCTTTGTATCACCAATCTGACATTCGATTCTGTTGAATTTCTTAAATTTAATCAAAACTAGATCACGAATGATCAAACCTTTCGGGGCAATGGCTGTTCTAAGCTTCCATGAAATGAACCTTGACTTTTGCGTGAGTTACGATTCCTCCGATGACTATAATTCTCGGGCTATACAAAAGTGTTCAGGTGGCCACGATTCGTTTCTGTTTTCAAGATGGAAAATGTCTCTATATTATGGCATCGATTTTACGATCACAAGCACATTGTTGAAAACAATTACCAAGGAGCATAAGGAGCTTGAGTGCATGTCGTTGCTGTTTCTTGCGATATTGGAAGTGGGGATGGGGATGCCAAAATATGGAAAGAACTTAGGGTATCGACTAGAAAGACATATTTTTGCAAACCTGTGGACAGCAGTCTGGAAGTCTCGGTATTCTGTGACGTCCCTCACTTGTTGAAACTGCTAAGTAATAATTTCCTCGATGATGGAATCCTCTCTCAGATGGGACCATTGCAATAAAGAATATAATAGAATATCTCCTAGGGCAGGGCCTCTCAAACGCCCAAAATCTCACGCGTGCAAATCGAGGTGCAAGAGCTTCGTGCACTGTGCATCGATCCCGCTCGGCACGGCTCGTACCAATGCTTCGTCTCTGGGCTACTCGGCTAAGCTCGGCTCAACTCGGCTAGGATTTGGAGCGCTACGGAGCAAGTGAGGAAGAGGGAGACAGGGGGAGCGAGCGAGACAGGCGTGGGGAAAGAGAGAGACAGCGCTATCGCTCCAAATCGAGGAGTTGGGGGTCTGCACTCTGGTCAACCAAGCGAAGTCGTCTTTTGCACCGTGCACAGTGCATGCACCCTGAGAGGCCCTGCTCTACAGGGTCGGGTATGAGGTGATAAGAATCTATCGTGGCGTGTTTTTATGAACGGATACCCTTCCTGACGTCAACCTCATCACAGGCGTCAATGAGATGAAATGAATGACATGATATATGATAGTAGGATGGGAGAGGGTGAAAACCGGTGTCCGTGTTGAATAGCACCAAGGAGTCTGCTCAAGGCTTAACGTCTCCATCACCATCAACAGCGTCATATGCTCCCACTCCATATGATAACTGCTGAGAGGTTTAGAATTTAATCGAGGCTTTTGGCACACAATCTAGTGGTTATAAATTGTACTACCACCATCTCCCCTACCCTCCGAACAACATTCTGATGGTGAAATTTTTCGTCCAACGGGACTCGAACTGGCTAGCCACGGTGTCAGACCGTTTAAGACTTCAACACCTTAACGTTCATGGCCACAAGGCGAGCTACTCACGTGACAATGCATTATATGCAGGCTAAACCGTCTTGGCAGGCTACGGTGCTTAGTAGGCAGCATTTGGCGCGGTATATTTTAAATAACATTTTAAAGATTAAATCAGTAACATTGTCACCGGCTCGGAGATTTATTTATGACCTTAAGACGGGAAATTTAATCAATGGCTGCTTAAGGAGATACAACCCAAAGTACGTTCTTCTTCATTACTTCCCTCTTAGATTTTTGTTCTAATGTCTGATGCGACTTGAAGTTCTCGGCCTTACATGTACGCAATGATTTTTCTATCGATTTCGGGAAATTTAGAGTGTGTAGTAGATATTAATGTTTCGATTACTTTGTTTCACTTTGAAATTCAATGTCCGTGGAAGGTTGCAAAAAATTTCAAATTCTATTACAGTAGCCAACCACTCAGGGAAGGAGAAGTGAGAAATAATTGTGAACCAGTCTTGTTCAGAGCATAATTTCGGGTCAAGACGATGTTGATCTGTTTGTGTTCCAAACGAACTGTCGATTCTTTTACACTTAAAGGCGACGTAACCTGCCAAGTATTTTAAAGCATTGGGTGTAACATCTTCGTTGGGAATCGATAAATTGAGCAGGTCAGTATCCAATAGCAAGTTTTCGTCACTTCCATCAGAACTGAACCCATGGGGCGAGTTTTTAGTCACTTTCATGCAAAGTTCGCTGACATTCGATTCTGTTGAATTTCTTAAATTTAATCAAAACTAGATCACGAATGATCAAACCTTTCGGGGCAATGGCTGTTCTAAGCTTCCATGAAATGAACCTTGACTTTTGCGTGAGTTACGATTCCTCCGATGACTATAATTCTCGGGCTATACAAAAGTGTTCAGGTGGCCACGATTCGTTTCTGTTTTCAAGATGGAAAATGTCTCTATATTATGGCATCGATTTTACGATCACAAGCACATTGTTGAAAACAATTACCAAGGAGCTTTAAGGAGCTTGAGTGCATGTCGTTGCTGTTTCTTGCGATATTGGAAGTGGGGATGGGGATGCCAAAATATGGAAAGAACTTAGGGTATCGACTAGAAAGACATATTTTTGCAAACCTGTGGACAGCAGTCTGGAAGTCTCGGTATTCTGTGACGTCCCTCACTTGTTGAAACTGCTAAGTAATAATTTCCTCGATGATGGAATCCTCTCTCAGATGGGACCATTGCAATAAAGAATATAATAGAATATCTCCTAGGGCAGGGCCTCTCAAACGCCCAAAATCTCACGCGTGCAAATCGAGGTGCAAGAGCTTCGTGCACTGTGCATCGATCCCGCTCGGCACGGCTCGTACCAATGCTTCGTCTCTGGGCTACTCGGCTAAGCTCGGCTCAACTCGGATCAATTCGTCTCGGATTTGGAGCGCTACGCAGCAAGTAAGGAAAAGGGAGACAGGGGGAGCGAGCGAGCAGGCGCGGGGAAAGAGAGAGACAGCGCTATTGCTCCAAATCGAGGAGTGGGGGTCTGCACTCTGGTCAACCAAGCGAAGTCGTCTTTTGCACCGTGCACAGTGCATGCACCAAGCGCATGCACCCTGACAGGCCCTGTCCTAGGGGATCAGAAAAGTGTCCTTTAAATCGTACACCGTACAGGCTCACTTGATCGTTACTGAGCGTCCTCGGCAAAATGCCAGAATGGCTGAACAGCTGTTCTTATGTCGCACTGCCCAAGCAATGGAAATATACACAATGATTATGAGGGAAGTATTATTGAATTCCATTGTATTCCGGGTTTTGAAGTCAAGTGTTCTTAATGACGAAAAAACTTCTCTTGTGGTTATAACCTCAACCATCAAAGTCAACAGATTTTTAGATATTTGCTCGAGTATGCGGCTGGGGAAAAAGAGCAGTCTCCTCCCATTCGAGAGAGGATTCTTACTCTCCATCAGCTCACTTATTGTACTCCTTGGAGAGGGTAAAATTGCTGGAGCCAAGTACTTTTTGGTTTCTAGATTGAATTCAGACTGACTGGAAAATTAATTTTCTGTACTTCGAGGTCTCGGTATATTTTATACAATCCAACTCCTTTCGGAGTGAAGAATAGAATGCGCCTGTTAATACAGTACTAACTGGATCTACAGTACATCTATCTCATGGAGTCTCTTATAATGAGGACAGAATTCAACCTTCTACCTTTTCTTATTCCATTACACTTGGGGAAGAAACTGAAGAAGAATTCCAGAATTTCCTTTCCAGCGAACTTTGCATGAAAGTGACTAAAAACTCGCCCCATGGGTTCAGTTCTGATGGAAGTGACGAAAACTTGCTATTGGATACTGACCTGCTCAATTTATCGATTCCCAACGAAGATGTTACACCCAATGCTTTAAAATACTTGGCAGGTTACGTCGCCTTTAAGTGTAAAAGAATCGACAGTTCGTTTGGAACACAAACAGATCAACATCGTCTTGACCCGAAATTATGCTCTGAACAAGACTGGTTCACAATTATTTCTCACTTCTCCTTCCCTGAGTGGTTGGCTACTGTAATAGAATTTGAAATTTTTTGCAACCTTCCACGGACATTGAATTTCAAAGTGAAACAAAGTAATCGAAACATTAATATCTACTACACACTCTAAATTTCCCGAAATCGATAGAAAAATCATTGCGTACATGTAAGGCCGAGAACTTCAAATCGCATCAGACATTAGAACAAAAATCTAAGAGGGAAGTAATGAAGAAGAACGTACTTTGGGTTGTATCTCCTTAAGCAGCCATTGATTAAATTTCCCGTCTTAAGGTCATAAATAAATCTCCGAGCCGGTGACAATGTTACTGATTTAATCTTTAAAATGTTATTTAAAATATACCGCGCCAAATGCTGCCTACTAAGCACCGTAGCCTGCCAAGACGGTTTAGCCTGCATATAATGCATTGTCACGTGAGTAGCTCGCCTTGTGGCCATGAACGTTAAGGTGTTGAAGTCTTAAACGGTCTGACACCGTGGCTAGCCAGTTCGAGTCCCGTTGGACGAAAAATTTCACCATCAGAATGTTGTTCGGAGGGTAGGGGAGATGATGGTAGTACAATTTATAACCACTAGATTGTGTGCCAAAAGCCTCGATTAAATTCTAAACCTCTCAGCAGTTATCATATGGAGTGGGAGCATATGACGCTGTTGATGGTGATGGAGACGTTAAGCCTTGAGCAGACTCCTTGGTGCTATTCAACACGGACACCGGTTTTCACCCTCTCCCATCCTACTATCATATATCATGTCATTCATTTCATCTCATTGACGCCTGTGATGAGGTTGACGTCAGGAAGGGTATCCGTTCATAAAAACACGCCACGATAGATTTTTATCACCTCATACCCGACCCTGTAGAGCAGGGCCTCTCAGGGTGCATGCACTGTGCACGGTGCAAAAGACGACTTCGCTTGGTTGACCAGAGTGCAGACCCCCAACTCCTCGATTTGGAGCGATAGCGCTGTCTCTCTCTTTCCCCACGCCTGTCTCGCTCGCTCCCCCTGTCTCCCTCTTCCTCACTTGCTCCGTAGCGCTCCAAATCCTAGCCGAGTTGAGCCGAGCTTAGCCGAGTAGCCCAGAGACGAAGCGTTGGTCCGAGCTGAACCGAGTGGGACCAATGCACCGTGCACAGGAACTCTGCGCCGCAGTTTGCACGCGTGAGATTTTGGGCGTTTGAGAGGCCCTGCTGTAGAGAAACGGAACAGGGGTTGGACAAACAATAATGCATTTTCATGTGAAGAGCCCTGCAAAATCCACATCCGTCTTCTTTGTTTTATATGGTTAAAAAGAAAAAAATATTAAAATGATTGAGAAACATATTTATTGCAATACGATTATTAATCATAAACATGCCTAACTAAGACTTACGAGGCTGGCGCAAGCAGGAAGTTTTATCATTTGTCTTACAATAAGTATTTAATATCTTTCTCTGAATTATTGACCAAAGGCCAGCACGTTAACCATTTAGCCATGGAGCCGGACTTCAGCTCGCTAATATGCAGTGATTATTTCGCAGGATTTATAAAACTCGCTGTTAGCAATTTGATTCTTCCTGGGGGTGAGTGTGGTAGAATACATCCATGGTATCCTCTGCCTGTCGTAAAAGGTGACTAAAAGGGGAATCATGTGTTTCATCTTGGGAGCGTGGGTTGGTGACCGCTGGTCCCGTAGTGGATTCAGTATGGCATTGCTTCCATTTACTTGTGTCAGTCTCCTCACCTTGAGCTTTTCCGTCCCGCTTTCCTTCGTCAGTCTTGTTCTTCTCCGTCTCCAATGGTATGAGGTCTGTGAGGCCTACCGAGTCTTCCATTTTCCCGCCCTTGGTGGCCCTGCCGAAACCTTCATTCATAGAAGTGCTGAATCTCCTCAATTCTTCCTCTGGTTTGTGTTCATACAGGATGGTTGCCCACTTCAGATTCTTAAAACAAATATCACCACCGCCACATCACGCACGTGGCTTCTTTAAAAGGTTCCAGGAGGTCAAAGACGTCGCTCAGGAGTTCTCTGTTCAGTGTTCCCAATTAGTTTCTCACTTCATTCACCTTCTCTTTGTCACCGGTATTTATATTAAAGAGAATATCCATTACGTTATCATTGTGATACTGCACACATTTCAGCTTGAGCAGTTTCGTATTCCATCTAGTGTCTCCATCCTGATACAGGGTACGTTAAAGTTTTCCAACCATTCCTTTACGCTTCTAATATGCTAAAACTTTCTGTGTTTTCCAGAATATACACTGTATCTCCCAAACTAGAGGAAGAAGGATCTCAACTTGGAATGCACAATATGCCGTAACACTCTCTTTGGGCAATGTCCAACACCAGGTATTCGCGTCAAGACTTCATTAACATTTATACCTCCGTATGTAAGTCGGATAACTAAGTTCCCACCTCCGCACTTTGTTCTAGTATTACCTTCATTACATTTCCAGCAGATTTTTGGGTGTTGGCGAGTATACAGATTAAACAAACTGTATTTGTTCATGCATCAGGATAGTGAATAATGATGGAAAATATTATTTTTGTAACCATCCCCCCACGTGTCCGTGGTTGCGGCACAAGAATGATATTGCATTGCTTCTTGAACTTCGGATATAACTAAGTGCCGAATATCATCAACCACTTCATGACTTTACCATGACATAGTGGTCCATGTGGTAGCACCGCAGATGCATTTACAATGCCTAACTCTCACTGTAGATAATAATTAATTCTTGTGCTATCACTTGGAACTATGCAGCGGACAAGACATTGAGCGGACGTAGATCAAAGGACATACCTTTTTGCAAGCCTATGTTACTTTATGTTTTACAATCTTAGAAAAACACAGTGGCTTGCAGTAGGTATACTTACCTCATATAAAGAAAATCGAGAACAATTATGCCTACCTAATGTGCTTTCTTTGTAAGGGGCACTGCAGGAGTTTACATTGTATGAAGTAGATTTTCTGACCCCTGACATCATAAACTATATAAAAATCCTCCCCACAGTTCAATCTCCACCCTGTTGTTTTACTTTAAACCATACTCTTTGTTTCTAATCTTGATTTCAATTTCATTGAACGCATCCATGTTGATTCGACTACAACAAGCGCACTGCGAACAGGCTGCTTGCTCCTCCGCTACAACTAGACTTCGTGAAGCACACGGCTTGCAGTGTCGCTGAGGTATATGCATCCACGCTTGCGGCGGAGAGGTAACAAAATTACAGCACACATCTGAGGCTCCCGCCTGGAGAGATGCTATGGTTTTGACAGCATGACAAACTATCTGAGTTTTGTAAAGGGACTGTCACGAAGTGGGGCCGTTTTTACAGAACAGCAGTTGACAGACCTCGAAGGGACATGAGGTATTCGAGACTGTTGTACTATTGTGACGTTGTAGCAGAAACTCATAATGCGTGATCTCTCTTCCCCTTTTTCAACGTTTCAACCTCAAAATTGTATATCCTTTTGAATTAAACCTCTTTAATGGACTTACAAAAATGACATGTAAATCTGTGGAACAAAGTTTCCTACCTTGGAGAAGTACATACCCTCTCACAAAGAACGACGGATAAACCGTGGAATATTAAGTAGTAGGAGAAGCAGAAATCAATACTAAAACGTTTCACAGAAGTCAGTAAGTTCGAGTGCACAATACTAACACTCTGCGTGTGATTTATGGAAACCTCTATTCCGGTGACCGAAGTTCATTTCAAAATAACTGAAAATGAAAAAATGAAAACCTACAGCCTGTTTTCCAGTCTTTGACCGGGTCAGGGATGTAGTGGATAGATCATATATATGCTATTAGTACGATGGGGTAACCACTCCCAAAGTGATTATTAATGACTGATAGATGCTATGAAATGATAATGGAGAGTGTTGCTGGAATGAAAGATGACAGGGAAAACCGGACTACCCGGAGAAAAACCTGTCCAGCCTCCGCTTCGTCCAGCACAAATCTCACTTGGAGTGACCGGGATTTGAACCTCGGTATCCAGCGGTGAGAGGCCGACGCGCTGCCGTCTGAGCCACGGAGGATTTTTCAAAATAACTATTCAAGTAAAATATTTTACATCGAGGTACTGTACTTAATGTGAGTGCATACATACTGTAATCATTAAGGTAAATCCGGGACAGATGCCGCCCCGGTAGAGATGCCGCATGCACTGTAGCTAAAGGTTCCCATCGTTACAGCTAGATGGAAATATGTGTGGTTTTTCAGTTTCTAAGGAAGAACTACTGTCTGCGAGTGTGACGAAATTTGCTCGTATATTACGCTAATTATAGCCGATATCTTGAGGCGAGTACACGTTTCCTCCTGACAAAGTTTTTCCATGTGTTAATTTATTGTATATTAAGTTGGCTTCAAATGCTTAAATCAGACGTTTTTAGTACAGTAGACGTCAGAAGCATAACTTTAGTTGAGAGTAAGCTGATTTTGGGCCATGATAGCCTTGAGGTATGACAACAGGAGGGTGCGGCGTCGCTCCCTGATAGATGAGAGAGTTGCCGCACAACAATCCGGGTGAGATGCCTCATTGCTATCAGATTCTACAAGCGATCTGGAAACATTCAATACTATTCAGAGTGTACCGGTATTTTATTCGAATATTTTATCGTCTCACAATTTTTAATATACATAATCTATTTTACTGATTTCATTGGTAACATTATTTTATTATTTTCAGAAATAAGAATTTCCGACATA
Source organism: Anabrus simplex (assembly GCF_040414725.1). Taxonomy (NCBI): domain Eukaryota; kingdom Metazoa; phylum Arthropoda; class Insecta; order Orthoptera; family Tettigoniidae; genus Anabrus; species Anabrus simplex. The sequence continues at coordinate 925,279,532 of NC_090266.1, read as the reverse complement.
CCTGCTCAGTATAAAAGTAAGGGCACTTTTAAAAGACCTCAATAGACAGAGTAAAATTCAAGAGAGGCTGTTAAAAGACTGAAAGCCAAGGAAATACTGATCAGGGAGGCAGAATCATACTACAGAATAATGACGGAACGAACACTGAAACTTAGAATGCAGTCAGGAAATACGGGAAAAGGCTCTCTGGGTCCAGCAGGTACAGCTACTTCAATAATCACCGAAGTCAAACTGATATTCAAAAAAGGATGACTGTATCTAGTGTTTGAGTTACAAACAGTGGCTGCATGAATCTTGCTCCACATATAACGACTGTTGCAGCAAGATTGCCAGAGAACAAAGTTTTAAGAAACAATCTGTAAAAACTTGTAAGAGGATAAACATCAGTTTTTGATTCAAGAATCCTGCCTTAAGCATGTTTTCAAATTACTGTGTCAGGACAGAATTATATTCATTATGATTTTGATGTTTCCTTTATATAACACGACGGCCCCGTGGTGTAGGGATAGCGTGCCTGCCTCTCACCCGGAGGCCCCGGGTTCGATTTCCGGCCAGGTAAGGGAATTTTCTCTTGACCTGAGGGCTGGTTCGAGGTCCACTCAGTCTACGTGATTAGAATTGAGTTATCTGACGGTGAAATGGCGGCCCCGGTCTCGGAAGCCCAGAATAACGGCCGAGAGGATGCGTCGTGCTGACCACAGGCTCCTCGTAATCTGTAGGCCTTCGGGCTGAGCAGCGGTCGCTGGGCAGGCCTGAGCCCTTTCAAGGGCCTTAAGTGCCGTGGGGTTTTATATAATACAGTGAAGAATCCATTGCACATGCACATTCATAGTAAATCGAAATTTATGATTAATTTAATGTTGGAAATTATCAGATAGATTCTTTTACCATTGAATGATTATATTATGTGGATATAATTGCCTTGTAGTACGTTCTAGTGTTCGGTTATATTAAAGTTGAAGAATTTGGCTTAAATTTGATTTTGTCATTAATTAGTTTACTTGCGGCATCTCTCCCGAGCAAAGTCGGCATCTATACCGGGATCCAGGGAGAGACGCCGCAGATGCAACAATTCCTTTGTTCCCTCCTTTCTCCCATTTACTTTCAATTGCCAATATTTTGTTCATCCCTGATCAAATGTACATGTTTTCAAATTATGCTCGATGAATTTGCAACGATTTTAAAAGTAAATATACCGAGATATAACAAAAGACATAAAAAGTGCGGCAACTCTCCCGGAATTACCGTATCTATAGTAGAGAATGCTGACATGAAAACGTGAGAAATAATACACATCAGGTTCTAGATTTACATCAGGTGTCCAATGTGCCCACCATAAGCTCGAATGCACGCCTCGGTGCGACGAAGTCAAAATCCTTGGAGGACCACATTCCCTCCCAAATAGATAACCTACTTCCCTCTCCCATAAACGTCTAGCCCTGTTCCCTTCCACAATGAATCTCAACCTTGGAAGCCATAATCCAGTTACCTCCCAAATCGAGCTGTAATGACTAATAATTGGTAGTTCACATTCTTCCACAAACTGGAAATCAATTTACCAACGCACTTGCAGATTGCGGGTTGGGATGAAAGCAAATTAATATTTTACATATCAAACTTTTACATCGTACGGTTGAAAATTGTGTTCCTCTTACTTAAAATTAAAACTTTTCCGTAATATTCACCTTACAATAAATGCACTTAGTATATTGCAAAAAGCAACAGCCTTGCCATACTCGGAGATGGATAGTTCGCCTCTACCGAAACTTTTGATGAGGGACTGAAGTTTATTGATTGTCTTAGTTGACCTTAGTTTTTCAGTTTGTTTCATAGCAGAATTTAGTTTTACGTTTGTTTCAGTCTGTAATTTCTTTAGGATTTCTATAAAAATATAAATATCTAGATGCGCTGAATAAGAACATGAGTTAAAATCCGAAAGAGAACTTTCACAATCCTTAGTAGTTTCTTCCAAAGAAGCACATATTTTTAGCCCATACAAATGGTGGAAATATTGCATCTTTCACTGTAGAACTGTCATACAAATAATAACAAAATTCAATTAGCAACAAGGCATGTGGCCCAGATCACATTTTTAATGAACATCTTAAAGCTGCTCTTCCAAAAATGAGTGAATCCATCACTCACCTAATGAATGAATGCTTGCGGCGAGGTAGGATACCGGAAAACTGGAGAACATTTACTATTAAAATGCTATATAAATGCAAAGGTGATACCGCAGATCCCAACTGATATAGAGGAATAGCGCTAGAATGTACTCTACTAAAGACTCTAACCTCACTATTAGGTAAACGTCTCATTAAATTGGTGGATAATAACCTACCGGAGTCGCAATGAAAATGAAAATCAACAACTTTAACTGTCCGCTGTCACCAGACTGACATAGAAGAAGCCTTAAAGAAACCAGGGGGGTATACTTCATGCCATCTTTATAGATTATTCTAGAGCTTTTTACACCATAAGCAGAACCATACTGTTAGAATAATTGGAGAATAACATTGGTAGTACGAACTACCTTATACCGTTCATTAGGAACAATTAAATAGAAGTATAGTAGATGATGGCATTACCATTTTTGGTACAAACAACCAGGGTCTTACAGGGAGACCCGTTAAGTCCACTACTATTCATCATTGAGACAGCAGACATAGTAGATTTGGTAAACCAGGAAAGCGTCCAACTATTAATGTACGCTGATGATATAGTCTTAATATCAACGTCAGAGAAGGAACTACAGAAATCATTCAATCAAATAGTAGGTTGTATAACAAAAAATGAGCTCAAACTGAATGTACAAAAAACAGTTTTCATTACATTTAGATGAGGGGGCCTCATGGGACCTTCTTTTTTGGAGACCAGGAAGTTAAGTCCGTAAAACATTTTTAATACTTGGGTGTAATTTTTCAAACTCAATGTAATGCCTTTACCTTCCATCTCATGGACCGTCTAAATGCTTCTATGAAAGCAATATCTGACATTAAACATCTAAGAAACTTGTCTTTAAAAACATCCATAAAACTCTTTCATCTAAAAATCAGCCCTATAGCAACAATGGCTTGGAAAACATTTGGGAACATTTGAGTATGAAACAGCTAGAAAAAATCCATAAGTTGAAGGCAATTAACTTGAAACAGGCTTTGTGCCTCTCCAAATGTTCTCCTTTGTATGAGCTATCCACAGAGGAATTTTATGTGGAGGAGCTAAGGTTACAGTTGTTACTTCCAACAACACCCTATGTACATCTGCTTCGAGACCTACGATCGAAGAAAGCCGATATCTGGGAATATTTCTACTCTACCGATGCCATGCTAAATAGCGAGTGGGTTCAAGGTGGATATGAACTGCGGCACTTGCTGAAAAGGTTCTCCGTTCATGGATTCCATTATAAACTATGTAATATAAAGCATTATCATGAACCAGGTTTGAACTGTGTATGTTCAAGATGTGGTGCACACTGTACTAGGTACCATGTTTTAAGTTGTAAACCGTGATCGGAGTCATTGGTGAAATTTGGTAACGAAGGTTAATGTATATTAATTCTGTGCACATTGTGCGCATTAAATAATTTGTTATCGGAAGATGTCATTTTGGAAATGCAAAACAGTCCCCCACTGAACCAGGATCTATAAAACTAAACCCATATAAACATCTTAAAAACTTACCAATATCAAAAGAAAGATTTCATATTTCAGTTGTGAGGACTATAGTTCGTATTATTCTCTACGCCTGCCCTAAATGAAAGCGGTAGCCAATGACACTAGCATTTGGAAATATTGTTCGCACTGTTTTTTCGAAATCTGCAACTCTCCCCGTGTGATTAAAGTTTAAATTTAACTTACCCACTCATCCAAAAATGTTAGAAAGCTACCTCATATGTAGCGCATGCTTTCTTCTTCAGTAGTATAAATACAAATGGTATGAAATGGCCATTCTTAGAAACCTGCAGGGTGAAAAACCGTAAAAAAATCCTTGGTTCAACAGCGCAAAGTTACACCAATGTACACACAAGTGTTGTCGCACAGTAATTTATTATTTTCTAAACAACTAACGATAGCTATGTTCTCTTGAGTTTCTTTAAGGTGCTTGAGAAGGGGCAGTGAAATGTTTCACTCAAACGTATAGTTACCCTCTCGGTACTGAAGTTGATTCTTTTAAGAAACTGTTAGTTATCTAATATTCCATTAACAGTCTTGTAAAGAAATATCTGCTGAGCTAATGTTCTACATGTACTGAGCTGCATTGAGCCACTCATTTACTAGAGTTCTATAAGAAACTCTATGATGATATGATGATCGGTTATATTTTGAAAAGTATAATTATCGCAAAAATTTGTTTTGAATATGTTTCATTAATTCTACACGTGTTGAGAAGCCCACACAACATATGCATATTCAAGTTTACTTCTGACAAGGTAACTCAATAAAATTTGTAAAGTGTATTCATCTCTAAGTTCTCGAGTATTTCTAATTATAAACCCTAATTGTTTAAATCCATCACTTGTAATCTGTATATATACGTAGATCGAGTCATAAGTCATGGCAACTAATTTTTCTCGCGAACAGGAGACAACAATGAAAATCTAAGATATGCATTTGGAACCGTACGGTATCTACTTGCGTATGATGCCACTATATGGTGTATGTAGACAACAGTGTGCGTCTAAGCATGCCCCCAAATTCAGTGTGTGAGAGAGAGCGTCACAAAATATGGAAGTCAACAAGCAGGAGCAACGAGCGTAGGTTCTTCCACATCCGCCTTATTCGCCTGATCTGAGCCCATGTGACTATGATCTAATCCCCATAGTCAAGAAGCCATTACGTGGACAACGGTTTGTTAACAAACAGGACATCGTAACAGCATTTCGGAGAGAGGTGTCACACGTTAGCGTTACACATGCAGCGAATGGTATTCAGCGCCTGACCCATCGTTGGCAACGCACAGTGGAAACCTTGGATGATTATTTCGAAGGTCTGTAACCAGTGGAGACCTGTCCTTTGTTCGCAGTCTTGTGTATTTGCTGTCTATACCATAATAAAACAATGTTTACCAATGGCCTGTGTTCTATCACTTTCCTACGAGAATCTCGTAAAGTCAGAATTTGTCTTCAGGCACTATGCATAAGTACATGCCCTGTATTTCGAAATGCATATCTTAGATTTTCCGTGTTGTCTCCTGTTCGCGAGATAAAAAGTTGCCATGATTCGACCCTCGTATATAAAGTAACGTGTCCTGACTGACTGACTGACTGACTCATCATTGCCGAGCCAAAACTTTTGGATATAAAGAAACGAAATTTTGGGGATACATTTATATTAGAGTGTAGGTGCGCACTAAGGGAGAATTTTTGGATATCCCGTCGCTAAGGGGGTGAAAAGTGGGGTGAATTGTTTAAATGACTATATCTATATCTCAAAAACTTAAAAGTTTACAGACGTAAAAAGTGGTATTTGGAATCTCCTTTAAAAATAAAGAAACACGTATGTTTTGTTTTCGGAAAAGACCATTAGGGGGTGAAAAAACGTGAAAACGGCGTTAAATGACATTTATGAGGATACTTGTACCTCAAAAACTGAAGATTTTACAGACATCAAAATTGGTATTTATAATCTCCTTTAAAATAAAGAAACGCTAATTTTTTGTTTTTGGAAAATCCAATTAATGGAGGCGAACAAGAGTGAGAAAGGGGGTGAGTTTAAGAAAATATTATATCTTCAATATAACTCAGAAATGTAACATGTTACAGACTTGAAAGTTGGTATTTGGAATCTCCTGTAAAAGTAAAGAAACATAGATAACTTTTTCTGAAAATCTACTTGAGGAGAACTGGAAGAGGGGGTGCATTTTTAAAATAAGCATATCTAAAGCATATCTCAAAAGCTTAACAGGTTACAGACGTTAAAATTGGTTTTTGTAATCTTTAAAAATAAAGAAACATGTATTTTTTCGGAAAAAAACACTTAACGGGGGTGTGTGTAAACAGGACTGAAATGGAGGTTGAATTATTTTTATTAGGATACAGTTATCTCAAAAACTGAAGATGTTACAGATGTGAAAATTGGTATTTAGGGTCTCGTTTAAAAATAAAGAAGTATGTACTTTTTCCGGAAAATCCACTTGGGGGTAAAGAATTGAAAATTTAGTTTAATTCTTTGTATGAGGGTACGGTACTTATATCTCAAAAATTAAAGATTTTGCAGACGTGATCGGTGGTATTTGGAATCTCTTTTAAAAATAAAGAAACGTGTATTCTTTTGTTTTCTGAAACCACTTAAGGGGGAATAAAAAATTAAAACACACGTAGAATTATTGGTATGAGTATACTTATACCAAACAAACTACACAGTCATGAACATTGATATTAGGAATCTCCTTTAACAATAGACAAATACACAATTTTGTGGAAAAATCAACCGGGGGTTGGGTGATGAATTAGGAGTTGAATTCTTTTCATGAGGATACATACTGTATATCTCAAAAACTGAAAATCTTACTGTTGTGGTAATTGGTCTTTCAAAGTTCCCTTATAAATAAAGAAACATATTTTATGGTTTTGAGAAAATCCACTTACGGGGGAGAGTGAAAGGAAGTGAAAAATTTGAATGCGTTTTACGGCGATACCTCTATCTCAAAAACTGGAGGTTACAGATATGAAAATACGTATTTGGTATCTCCTTTAAAAAAAAGGAACACGTATTTTTGAGGAGAGGAAATGTACTTAACGGGGCCGGGGGTGGGGGCGAAAAAGAAGTTAAATTTTTATGAGGATACTGATATATCAAAACTGATGATATTACAGACATGAATTGTTTTATTTGGAGCCATCTTTCAAAGTAAAAAGAACATATTCTTTTGTTCTCAGAAATTTCACTTAAGGGGGTGAATGAGTTGAAACATTAGTTGAATTCTTTGTATGAGGATATTTATATCTCAAAAACTGAAAATGTTACAGACGTGAAAATTGGTACTTGATATTTGCTTTAAAAATGAAGAAACACGTCTTTTTCCATTTTCGAAAAATCCACTTTAAAGGTCTGAAGAGAAATGAAAAACCGGGTGAATTTTCATAATGCGTACCGGTATATCTAAAGTATATGTCAAAATCTTAACATGTTACAGAAGTAAAATTTGGTATCTGGAAAGTATTTTAACCCTTTCCCGCCCGCATTTTCACTCCGCTTATCCCCAGATTTCAACCTATTATTTAGCAAAAACTGAAACAGACCGTATTGTTTCAGAAAAAGTTAAATGCAGTAAAAACTATTGGTCACAATGAATTCAAATTTTCAATAACATTAGAAAATATACCATCACATCCATTTCTCTGTTTATTGAGTCATAATATGTCCCCCCCCCCTCTCCTCGTGATACTCGACACAGAGACAGTCTGCATTTGTCACATTCCCATGTTGTCTGAATCCCTCAAAACCAATAATCACGTGATTTTGGAAGTGGAATGATGCCCATGTATATAAGATTTTATTTCATCTTGGCAAGGGTCTTCCTATTCTGTTTTTATCTTACCGGAATGCGACTGTTTGAAGGCTGCATTGTTATATGCGCAATAGGCTATGCCACTGAATAGTTTTTCTCCTCCTAACATACGTAAAAACAATGTCTTTCCCGTAATACTCTTTCCGAATTGTGCGCAGGTTCAACATCATCCATTTAATCATTCGGAGCAACGAAACGTAATATTTGTGTTACCTGAATTGCCGTGGCATCGCCATCAGGTCCGATTTATCGATATTAGTTTTCATCCATATCACTGTTATCACTAAAATTATCTTCGTTGATACATTATTCACTCATTAAAAATTCACCTGCTCCCCTACTCAAGGATTCTGTGTCACTTTTTTCGCCCATATTCAGCTCAGTTTCAATATACGTGATATTCAATCCCGCCATGTTTACGGACGAAACAGCTGACCCGCGCTCGCGGAAGTTCAAGACCGTTGCCTAGGCAACGTCAAGACAGATTATCTCTCTTCCTTTATTCCCTAAGACTTGTAGATTGCACTGCGTGTTCATAAATGCCTTATAAACACTTCACTGATGAGAAAAATAAAAAACTATCGCGCAGATCGCAGACGAATGCAGATAATGCAGCCGGGCGCTTTCGGGCGCTAAGGACCGGAAGGCTAAATGAACAGTCGGGCGCATTCGGGCGCTAAGGGCCGGAAAGGGTTAAAGATACATTACTGAGCTCGATAGCTGCAGTCGCGTAAGTGCGCACAGTATCTAGTGAACGGAAGATAGTGGGTTCGAACTCCACTGTCGACAGCCCTGAAGATGGTTTTCCGTGGTTTCCCATTTTCATACCAGAGAAGACTGTTCCTCACGCGTACATTTCTATGTCGCTTGGTCACCTTAACCTCAAAAGGCAATACCTTAAATAAGTCCATGGCCATTTCCTTCCCATTCCTATCCTATCGTCGCCGTAAGACGTATACGTATTTTAGAAAAAGGCACTTAATGGGGGTGAAAATAAGTAAAAAAACAGTTGAATAATTTTTATGAGGTATTTATATCTCAAAAACTGAAGGTATTACAGAAGTGGAAATATTTATTTGGAATCTCCTTGAAAAATAAAGAAACAGGTTTCTTTTCCCTTTTCCTTTTTTCGACTTCAGAGAAGACAGTTTCTCACGTGTACAGTTCTATGTCGCATGGTCATCTTAGCCTCAAAGGACAATACCACAAACGTGTTTTACAAAGAGTTTCTGCGGAAAATGGAACTCAGTTTCTCGGTGAGATTTTATACTTTAGGGATTTTCAGATATTGTCTTAGCACAGTACTGAGGAACGAATACTTTGATCAAATCCACGCGAGCGAATCCGCGGAAAACTGTTCGTGTTAGATAGAGCTGCTTTTCTCAATTTTAAGTTAATTTTGTACTGTTTACGCGCATATCTTATCGTTTGGCACATAGGAAAGATAAAATCATGGAATTTGGTACGAACATTGAAATGACCAGTGGCCATATGTTAATCAAATTTTATGATTCCAACTGTCACATTAGTAACCAAAAAATAAATTAATGTGTGAAAAATGTACCCAAATTTCATCCTATTTAATTTTTCTATTTCAATCTAACCCATAAATATAGGAGATACGAGAAAATGTCATAGGACCAACCACGTAGAACACTAAAAGAGGCGTCTGATGACGGAATCCGTTTGTTATATGACGTACCGTTTAAAAGCGGTAAATCTCGAAATGAAGATCTGCACTTATAAACGTGCTCATGCTTATTTTATCTACCTCAATAAAGTTTTAGGGCGTCCGCCGTCTGTAATTTTGTTTGTTTAGCAAATTTTTCAGAAATTTATCCGATTTAGGTCAACTCAAGACCGTATCAGTGGTTTTTAGCTTTCGTGTCTGTTTGTCTGTTTGTTCGTCTGTTCCACCATAACGGCGACACGGCTGGATAATAGATCTCGACCAAACTTCATATACCGGATGGTTCTTGCGATCCAATTTTATGTATCCCTTCACATTTACTACAATTCTGAAAGAGATCACTCCCTCTCTCTAATCGGGGCAATATAACGAGATATGTGTTTAAGGGCTAGAAGACAGCAGGAATCGTGAGCGCCACTGTTAACTCATTATGGGTACCTGGAATGAATCCATAAAACGAGTACAGATACGCAGGACACGTACTTTAAAACAGGAGGTGGCCGCACAGACTGGGAGCATGGTACTGTATAGGCTGGGAAGTGGGCGCCGTAGATCAAGTGTCGCAGTAGCTCACATGGTGAGTGGGCGGGGAGATATGTGATAGCGGACAGTGCTCGAGGAAGGAGGTTCGAATCCCATACAAGAATTTTTTCAACAGCCAAATGCCTGGGATGTGGTAAGGTTGCATACTTGATGGATTCCAAGGACTGATTTGTTTATTTGACCCTCTGAAAGACCGTAGCCTATGCATCGTTGCATTGTGTATGGTGCTGGGTTGGACGAGGATGAGGAGATTATGGTCTGTGGCTAGTTATGTACGTCGTACATGTTCCAAGTTTCGTCGACCACAGATAGGGCCAATTATGCCCCATTGGAACGATAACAACATGCGATGGCAGGTAAGTATGTAGCTGCGCGAACACCCCTCCTTCGAAGCAATTCACAACACAACGTTTATTCACTGCCTCGAGATGTATTCCGGCGACGAGTATGTGGAAATGTTACACTTCTGTGGAGAAGCTACATAGAATGCATACCGGGCACAACGCCTGTATCAAGAACGCTATCGGGATAGACGACAAGCGACGGGCATGACATTTCGAAGTGTGGAGAGACCCCTGCGGGTTACTGCAACCCTAGGAAGGTCACGGCCTGTTCGAGATAATCCTGTGACGTCTACTGTTAATGAAGAAGTCGTGTTGACGATATCCGGCGAAACCCTCATACTAACATACGGGCCACTGTACAGGGGACGAACATAAGCCAAGCGTCTGTTATGCGGATATTGCATACCCACCGATTTCGCACGTACCATCTTGCACATACACTAGGGGATCCTCGGTCATGATTTCGATGCCCGGATGGCGTTCTCTCAATGGATTCTACAGCATTTGGACACTGATCCTGAATTTCTAGCGACTCTCTTATTTAAGGACGAAGCACGATTCCACAACAATGAATCCGTTATTCGCCATAATATGCATTACTGGAGTGTGGGTAATCCCCATTGGGTACGGAAGACAGCCTTTAGGTACAGTGGGGCGGGAATGTATGGTGTGGAATCATGGGTGATCACCTCATCGGTCCCAATTTTTTGAGGGCCAATCTGACCAGCCAACGCTAGTTGCGGTTTATCCAAGAATAACTACCACCGTTTCTGGAACATGTGCCACTCCTTGACCGCTGCAGGATGTGGTCTCAACATGACGGAACTCCACCGCACCCGGCAGTGGTCGTCCAGAACCATCTCCTTGTGACGTATCCTGATAAATGGATAATAAGGGGAGGACCTGTCCCCTGGCCCGCCAGATTGCCCGATCTCACGCCCCTGGATTTTTTTCTGTGGGGCCATGTAAAACAGCTGGTTTATGCACAGGAGCCGGCCAGTTCTTGTCACCAGAGGCAGCTCATCACTAAGGCATGCCGATCCGTTTCGCCACAGATGTTTCAACGAGCAGGACCGTCCTTACAACATCGCGCGCAGCTCTGTATCAACCACGGAGGTCGTCAGTTCGAGCAGGTGATGCGTTAAACGACGTGGATAACTGAAATCCTGTAACATGTTTCCTAGCCTCTATCAACCCAGCTCCATAGCAACGGCCCTTTTCAGGGCCAAATAAACCAATCAGTCGGTGAAAAATACCAGTATTATTGTACAACCTTGCCACATCCCAGATAACTGGCTTAAAATTACTTGCATGAGACTTGAACCTTCAAAACCTCGAGCACTGTCAACTATCACACATCCTACCGTGCGCTAGCCATGTGTGCTACTGCGACACTTGACCTACTACGACCGGGAAAGTTGGCCGTGCGGTCAGGGGCGCACGGCTGTGAGCTTACGTTCGTGAGATAGTGGGTTCGAATCCCACTGTCAGCAGCCCTGAATATGGTTTTCCATGGTTACCCATTTTCACACCAAGCAAATGCTGGGGCTGTACCTTAATTAAGGCCATGCCCGCTTCCTTCCACCTACTGGGCTTCCCTATCCCATCGTCGCCATAAGACCTATTTGTGTCGGTGCGACGTAAAGCCACTGGCAAAAAATGACCTACTGCACCCACTTCCCAGCCTATACTGACCAAAGACCAGTATTATTGTACAACCAGTACATCTACACATCCTCGTACAACCATACCATGCCATACCCAATGCAACGATGCATAGGCTACGGTCTTTCAGAGTGTCAAATAAACACATCAGTCCTTGGTAGCGATCAAGTATGCAACCTTACCACATCCCAGGCAACTGGCTGTTAAAAGAATCTGATGCGGGTTCGAACCTGCTACCTCGAGCACTGTCCACTATCACATATCTCCCCGCCCGGTTCCCGTGTGAGCTAATGCGATACTTAACCTAGGGCGCCCACTTCTCAACCTATACAGTACTGTGCTCCCAATCTCTGCATCCACCTCCTGTTTTAAAGTACGTGTTCTGCGTATCTGCACTCGTTTTATGGATTCGTTCAAGGTACCCATAATGAATTAAATGTGAATCTCACGATTTCTACTGTCTTCTAGCCCGTAAAGACACACCCCGGTTTAGGGAGAGGGACCGATGTCTTTCAGAATTGTATAAATGTGAAGGGATACGTAAAACTGGATCGCAAGGGGCTGGTGGACCACCCGGCATAGGGTATACTGATCCAGGGAAAGGTTTAGGTATGCATATGATTTTAAAATCACTGAATAGAATGGGGGTTTACAAGGAAACCACAACCGTTTTCTTTCATTTTCACTTATACTATTGTTTTCCTGTAAAATCCGTGGATTACATGTGAAACGTCCCTTCCTTTTAAACAACTTTTATTTGAGCATAATTCGCTTAGTCTTCAAATGAAGGAGAAAATTTCTACTTTCTGCGGGTTCCGACAGACAGGCAAGGAACCTATTGGTTACCATGGCAACGTCTTTGGCTACTTGTCAGCGGGATTGTAACATAAGGCCACCTTTGTCAACATTCCTGTAAACTCGTGGTTGTTCCTTGCTTAGAAGGCGAGGGAGTCGTCATGCAGCCATTCTGCGGGAAATTTGCCGAATACCCTTGGAGGTCACAACAGTCTTCTAATATCTCTAAAGGTGCTGTTAATACTTGAAGAGTATTGCGGAGTGTAGCCCATGACTTCGCACCGTAAGCTGTTTTCTGGCATTTGCTATAAATTTGATTGCATTTTTCTTCTACTTCAGTTTTGCGCTTTAATATCTTGTCTCTTTTGGGCTTAAGTGCAGTAATAACACCATAAGTCATCTTATCATTTGTTTACCTAAAATCTCTGTGCATATATATTTCTCCTCTGTTACTGCCTTCTTATATATGTAACTCATATCATCACAATTCAGTGACGTACTTTTCATTTTAAAATACACCCACTTGGTAGTTACATATTTGTCCTATTCGGCTGTCCTCAGTTATAATCATATTTTCTTTTACTTTCAACTTTCTTAACTCTAATAATTTATTTCTTAATTACTCCGTATATATGCGTGTGCTAATCCAGAAACCTGGAAAATCTTTCCTTTGAGGAAAAATTCCAAGCTGTACAAATATGTAACGTTTTGGCCCTGGAACATATCGAAATATGGAGGCAATTTTAATGACGGTACAGGCCTTCGTTTCGGAGCAAGTGGTATCACAAAACAGATAGCACAATCGTGTTTTAATTTTGGGGAAAAGCATCTTTGGTCCTACGACATATTGTCGTATCTCGATCCCTTATACGTTAGACAGAGCAGCATTTCACAATTTTAAGTTCATTTTGTAATTTTTACGCGCATATCTTATCGTTTGGCACACTTATAGCAAAGATAGAATCATGATATTTGATATGCACATTGACACGAGAAGTGGTCATACGTTAGCCAAATTTTATGATTTCTGCTGCAACATGAGTACCCGAAAAGTAAAGTCATGTGACAACTGTACCCAAACTTCACCCATTTTAATGTTTCTAACTCAATCTAACCCATAAATATAAGAGATACAAGAAAATGCCATAAGACCAACCATGTAGAACACTAAAAGGGGTGTATGATAGCGGAATCAATTTGTTAATATGACGTACTGTTTATAAGCAGTAAATCTCGAAATCAAGAACTGCACTTATTAACGTCCCCGTACATTTAACGTTGTAGTGGGTCCACTGTCTGTAATTTCGATTATCTTGCCAATTATTCAGATATTTATCCGATTTTGGTCAACTCGAGTCCAGATAAATGGTTCTTAGGTTTCGTGTGTGATTGTCCGTCTGTTCCACCATTACGGCGAAACGGCTGGATGGATCTCGATCAAACTTCATATATAAAGTATACTCATACAGGGAAAGGTTTAGATATGCATATGATTTACAAATCGCTCTATCGAATGTGAATTTATAGGGAGAACACAACACGTTTCTTCCGTCTTCTCTTATACTATTTTCTGTAAAATCCGTGCACTATACGTGAAACGTTGCTTCATATTAAACAATTTTGGTTATGCACATAATTTAGCTTCGTCATGGGACACTATTTCGTTTGAGGGATATTTCCAGGCTATTCAATTATATTACTTTTAGGCCCCGGAAAATATCGATGTATGAAGACAATTTCAATGATTATTTTACGTCCTTCGTTTCGTGATAACTACTTTCTAAACGGAAAGTCATTTCACAAAGCCGATCACACAATCGCTGCTCAGTTTGGAGAAATCTTCAACTTTGGTCCTATGCCTGATAGTCGTATTTCGATTCTTTATACTTTAGATAGCGCAGCATTTCTCACTTGTAATCAAATTTCTCCAACTCGATTGTGACTGGCATTAGGACATAGTACCAGTTGTTATTATTATAAAAACTATTTATCTCTATTGTGAATGGCACTTGGCAAGTGAGCCTCCTTTTATAGTAGACACTCCCGAACCCGATTTTGAATGGCTCTAGGAAATGTGACCTGTCATTACCATCAAACTTTCTCCAACGTGCACCGTACATCGGAAAGCAACGTATGGGCAGCTCCCCGTTTTGTTTCTCGGATAGCGCTAACAGAAATGCAATTTAATACAATCTTACTCACTGCGTGTACATAAATTTACATAGAACTCCGTATACAAGGTAGAATACCGGAGCGAAGCACGGGTACATTTGCTAGTTTTATGAATATGATTGTTGAATGAAGGGTTTGAATCAAACATAACACCCAGATCGTTTACTAAATTACACCTCTGCAAGATCTCACCATTTATACTAGAGTTATGCACAAACACATTCTTATTACGAGAAAATGTGGTCACAGAAAACTTTTTAATATTTATGTACCGGGAGGTACACCTCAATGCCGCCCATTTAAAACTAGCGTCTAAATGAACTACTCTATTGGAAAAACAGTGAAACTGAAACTAAACCAACTTAGAAATTTACTCAGGAGATGTCACCACAGAAATAAGATGCAATTTTGTTATTGTGAAGTTTTCTGAACTGACTGAATTTCTACTAGTTTTGTCTGCTATCCACCAAGAAGTTTGGACATTCTTCCATAGATGACACTACTAATAACTATGATCATGCACCCTGGTGCGAGGTGTAAGAACGCATAATTCAAAGAAGTTTTGTATTCATAAGTTTTTTTCTGATTGATGTTCATTTATTTTTGGGTTGGCAATATTTCCTTTTTATTTCCGCCAGTTTTGGATCCAGCCAATCCCTAATTTCTGTAATTAATTTTCCACCTATCACCGGCTTCTTCTTCGATTCTGAGTGTAACTTTGAAATTAACCAATAAACTTGAGAGGCTGTGGCTAGTTTAATCTTGAATGGTCTCGAACCTTCCCTGAGAGTTTATAAACTGCGGAATTTTCACGTTTCTTGGCAAATTGATCGTTATCTTACTAAGTGTATGTGTCAAAGCAGGAGGCGGCCGGTCTCTTTCATCGATCAGCAGTACATCTACAAGGTAATGGCCACTTAACATCTTTCTTTCTTGCTAACTCCGCAGTTTAACCCGAGGGAAAGTTCCGAATCGTTAACTATGTAACCTTCTTTTCTAAAAATGTAACTTTTGACGGCTAATGTAAAAACTTCATAAATCTTTAACTGTAAATCGGGGATAGAGAGTGATGTACCCTCTCAAGCTCCCCTTTACCTTGGTTTGAGGTGATACGTTTCATAACTGTTTTTCATTCTGTAATGTGGTAAAGTAATTTCTATACGAGTCACCTCAGTAGTTTGGGAATAGTCCCTGTTTCATCGGCCTAGAGCCCTTACGTTTTTAAGTGTTCATTATATTGGAACGCCGTGTGCTACCATTCTTTTTGTGTTTGCGCCAGTTATTTAACCTGTTCGTTTCCATGAAGGCCCGGTAGGTTGGGTATTAAATACCCCTGTATACATCAGTCTTCATATCCCAAGTTGTGCCTTGAGAGGCCAGTGTTTGTAAGTTGATATTGTCTTCAGTAGGCAGTAAGAAACTGAGAGCCGGTTAGCTCTTTTTTCAAGTTTTTGTACCAGTAAAGTGTGCCTCTGGGAGGCAAGATTTTTGGAGCAAGTGCTCCTGAGTTGGGGGATTTCTGCCTCTCATTATATAGCTTCTCTTCCTTTTGTAAAATTGTAAAACTACGGGCTTAAAGCCCAAAGAGTTGAGGTTCTGAATCTTGGATTTTCCCTATCTTGTTTGATGATTGCTACTTGTACCTGTAATATAGTCATGAAAAAAATTGTTAAGTTTGAAATTCTGAAAATATAACTTTTATTTTAAGTTTTAAATTAAATTTGATTTTGTAGTTAGACCCATTCCAGCCCGCACCTTCTTTAACTTATTTCTGCTCCACGGGTAACCCCGTAACAATTTTAAATAAGCCTGTTTGCAACACACCAATTGTAATAGTTGTTCAGATCGGTTTGCGATTCCGTAGCATCATTATACCCAGTAATTTGCTTATAAATCTTTAGATCATCTGCAAAGAGTAAGCAATTGGAATATTTTATTACTTTCGGTAAGTAGTTCATAAATAATAAAAAGAACAATGGACCAAGGCTTGAGCTCTCAATAACTCCCGAATTAACTTTGAACTGGAATGAAGTATTTTGTGCGTAAGATACAAACTGTTTTTTGTCTGACAGATATGAGAAAATTAATTTGAAAAACTCAGAAGATAAACCAAAACCTATACCATGATCAATTTTATCAAAAGCTTTTGCAAAATCGGTATAAACTGCATCTATAAGAAGCCATTGATTCATTGAATCAGAAACATCACGAATAAAGTTAATAAGATTAGTCGTAGTAGAACGCTTGGGACAAAACCCATTGTGTAATTCTGATACGTATGGTTTGGTAGATTAAATATTCTAACATAGAGTATTTGTTCAAAGATCTTAGCTGGAGCACATATTATATAGATAGCTCTGTAGTTCTCATTTTTCGAACTGTTACCAGATTTAAGGATCGGAGTTATTTTACTTGTTTTCCAAACTTCAGGAAATATTTGCGTCTTTAAAAAAAATATGTATGGCACATAGTGCAACAATTAGCACCTGGCACATCCCCTGATAATATAAGAAGGTATGTGATCAAATCCGGCCGGTTTATTTGCCTTAAGTTTTTTTCATTGTGTTAGTACTCATCTTCGCGTATAGGACCCATCTGTAAACTGTGAGTAGCAATCATTGATACTGACACAGAGGCTATATATAAAGAAATCTGGGGCCCATAAACAGTTTGAAAATAACATGCAAACGCCTTGGCTGTTCCTTGTGCAGTTACCAGATGATTTCCACTATACGTCATACACTGCTTGAACAAACTATAATTTCGTTCGCTTTTTATGAAACCCCAAAACGTTTTCGGATCCTTTTTTGCATTATTCTGTGCCTGCAATATATACATTTTATATGCCCTTGTAATAAGTGTCTTAGACTATTTTCTTAATTGTTTGTATATGTGAGCACTGTATTCGGAATACTTCGTGTGCTTCCTGTGATTCTTCGTTAATTTCAACATTTTAATTGTATCACATATAAATCAAGAAGAGTACATTCTTTTCTTAGTCACTGATTTTATGAACATATTTTATGAAAAATGTATTACGGACTTCATGAAAATAGATTACTGCATTATTAGGGTCTTCACTCATTAGTAACTGATTCCAGTCATATTTTTGTAACGATGCATACAATTCATGAAAACCAGCCTTCTGGAAATTGTAGATGCTGACAGGTAATATTTTGACTTGCTCAATTCAACAACCAGTTCAAAATATAAAGCAGAATGATTACAATCTTCAGGCACAAGGGGGGTAATCTCTACTGAATACATTAATATTTACTACAGAGTTGGGCCGGATTAAATCAAGTGTTTTACCAATGGCATATTTTATATTATTAAACGAACTCGGATTGACCAAAGCAATAAAATTTGCCTGAGCAAGGTATTTTGGTTCACATTTAAGCAAATTAAAGTTACTGTCAATAATCGAAAGTAAGTTAAAATAACCTGTTATAATAACATTATAATGTTATATGCATTGGGTATTTTCAAATACTGCAAAAAAATTATTATAAGTTTCTAGATCAGAGTTTGGTGGAAAGTAAACAGTAACCAGTAGATTCTTACATTTTCACCTAAAATAAATTTAACACGGACACATTCGATTATTCTCTACATCAATTTCTACAAGAACAGATTTAGAAGTATTAGCTGCTTGATGAAGCTTGTTTTAAGGGACCTAACATCAAAGGTCATCGGCCCCGGAAAGTATTAGCAACAGCTATCAAAACACCACCACCCTTCTTATGAACACAATCCCTCCGGAAACCATTATTACTTGTACCAAATATTTCCCCATCATATACGCTCTTCGTCAACCATGAGTCTGTCACCATGATCACGTCATAATTACTAGCAAGGACACTTGTGTATATGTCACTTACTTTGGTGTTCAACCCTCTAACATTCTGATAGTAAAATGGTAACAATTTATCCCTTACTGCCACCAAAATTGTAACAAAGTCTTGACGTCATCAATCATTCTAAGAGTATATACGTGTCACTTGCTTTCTTCCTAAGTTTAACATTTCCTGCATTACCCACGCACAAATATGCAAAATCTTTCTCCCTTTTTATCTTTCTGGCTTCATTCAAAATAATCATTCTTTCTAAAATGATATTTTGGTTGACACAGAGACACATGTAAGTCCAATGTCAGCACAGCTGAAGTTACGTTTAATCTTACGCCCTGGAGAAACATATACATGTCAAATCGTCTAACAAATTGCACAATAACTGCTGCGTTAGGTTGATTTAGTGGCATTTTTAGCCTATGACATCTGTCAATCATATTTTCAGTCACAGTAACATCTAATGCGCGACCTATATTTCTCACTAGGGATATCACATCTTCGTTTGGCGTTTGAGATATCCCATGTATTTACAGTGTATTCCGCCTTCCATATTGGTCTAGAGCATCTATTTGTTGCTCTAAGCTTCTGATTCTGTTCTTTAATGCACAGTTATCTGATTTAATGCTCTCAATAACTTCCTTGCATGATTTCAGTTTTTCTCTATGATACTTGAGTAGAATAAAGTTTTCATCCAGTTTCTCATGAACCGAGTTCAGTGATTTACCAAGCTCTACCTCAAGATTCTTAAATAATTCCTTAACTTATTTACTAATTGAAAACAGAATTCGATTGATCTCGCTTACAGTCGGTACATTTTCTACAACTTTACTGCCCTAATGATCACTCATGTTACCACGGGAAGTTTTCTCACAATTAATACGTAACCACATGTCATCATTGGATCGCAAGTTTTTCACACCCCCTGCCGTAAAATTAACACATGCACAATGAAAAAGATTACTGCATAACTTGCTGAATTTTTTCGTTTACATCCTGGCGTGCCACGGCTTTTGAATAATTTCCACACCCACCGATTTTACAATAGGAAATACTTGTGCTCTCTAGAGATAAACTTTCGTAATGTTAGCTGTACTCGTTTTAATAGATTCAATACAATACACTTTTACTCCCTGAAGACGATGAGCATTGAAATTGGTGGTAGTTTGTCACAATGGATAGTTCACTTGACCCCACAGAAATGTTAACACTCTATGTTGGTAGCAACTTTGTAAACACTGTTCTAAATTGCACTAAATCTCCATACAGTTTGAAAATTTATTTACACCACTTAGTTGAGCTACATTTGAAATGTTTTTACGGCTCCACATGTACACAAATGAAATGCGCAAGTGGTGACGGGCGGGAACTGGGCTTATGAATAAAATAAAATAGTAAAAAGTGGGAAGTGAGTTGTTGTTATCTTTGGAACTCTTTCGTTCGGGAAGGAATGGGGCTGAGATGTATGGTCTTGGAAAGAAACTGACTCACACCCAACTTCCTCATACACGTTCGCTCACTGTGGTGTAGTTTATTAACATCGTGACTGCATAAACAAATACGTGCCTTCGAAGGTCTGAAAGGTCATGCAACCGTGCAGGTTGGCCATGGGGTTAGAGTCGCGTAGCTGGGAGCTTTCATCCGCGAGATGGTAGATTCGAATCCCACCGACGGCAACCCTGGTTTTACTAGGTTTCCCATTTTCCTGAGGCTGTACGTTAATTAAAGCCAGGATAGATATCTCCCAAATCCTAGCCTTTTTCCATACTTGAATCGCCGAAAACATCTCACACGTTAGTAAGACTTTATTCCACTAGCAAAAAAGAAATTCATGCACTTCATGTCTACACACCAGTTTCTCCATGTAACACCAGAACGAAAAAGCCAAGGGATTCACGTCAGGTCTTCGAGCCAGCCACTATACTGGACCGATTCGACCAACGAATTCGCCCGGGAAAGCTGTGTCCAGGTACCTTCGCACCGTCACGCAGGAAATAAAAAATCTCTGCGATTATCTAGAGGAGCGTCATCCATAGCCTCCGGCGATATGTCCAATATCCATGAGAAACTGAAGATATCGTTACCTGTTAAACGAGGTGGAATTAGGAAGAGTGGGACTTTTTCTCGAGATTTCCTATCCACACGTTCAATGACAATCACCGTTGAAAGCGGCCCAGAATTTGCTCACACCAGATATGTGAGTTTTAGAAATTCAGCAGTCCATCCTGTGTGAAACGTATTTCTTCAGCGGTTAAATTTCTTGTTCGTACAGTATATGTGCTTCCACCTGTTGATTTTTCACACACCTCTCGAAGAACTGTTGCTTACAGGAAATATCTGTTGCTTGAAGGTGTACGTGGTATGAATACAAGTGCTCCCTTAGTGATCGGTGTACACAAGAATGGGCCATACCCACCCCACCTGCAATATTCCTGGTACTCCTCCCGGAATTACTGGATCATGTCCAAGAATTTTCCTCGGCTGCATAAACACGTTCTATCCATGAACGATCCTTTCCATCAAAGCTGGGCTGCAGTCGTACAGGATCTCAATGTGTATGAAGCGCTGAGACGAACGTCAGGCCAATTGGATATCTTCGATTAGAAGAACGTTCTCCAAATTAATTGCATGTCACACAGCTACCCTCCGACAGGCTTACCATCCTGTTCACTGGCTCACGGTGTTCGTATCCGAACTGGAGTTGGCTGACGGCACTGGAGGAGGATGCCTCTGAATACCACAATGCAGACGTCTTGAACAGGAAGGGAGTACATGTGTTACGAGGATTGATCTACGGCAAGGTAGAGTGGTATTAACATCATATTCGCGCTTCGCTACAGGTCATTCAAACGCATCACGCGAAATTTGGTGGTTACTCGTCGCTTGAATGGAGCCGAATTGTTTAAGGAAATGCTTAGAATGGTATCTGACATCACCAGTTTATCGGACTAAAAGTATTTTCATGACGCCTTGTATAGCCACAAATCTTCGGAGTACCTAATTCTTTTCATGATCTCAGACGCATCTGAGAATATAAATGTTTCATTTAACAGTCTTCTTGTTCCGGCCGCTTTTCTCACGTTCTGGTGGGGTCACGGCTGTGAATTTTTTTGAACGTATTGACTAATCCATGTTTTACGGCCATATGACTTTCCTGACGCCGACTCTGTGTGGAAGGAAATATATGCTACTGCTTGTGTATGTGCTGTGTGTAAAAATTGATGTAGGCCTATATGAAGACGAACACACACACACACACACAGTCCCCGAACTAGAGGAATTACCACATGCAGCTAAAATACTCAGCCCTACAGGGAATCGAAATCACGGCCCTCACAACCGACGTCAACCACACTGACCATTCTGTCAAGGAGCGTTTTTTTAATTGAGCTTACTCCAGGTATTTCTGGGGTCACTGGAGTCACCTAACTCATTTTGGGTTTTGTCTGATGATTGAAGTTCCAATGGCTTTTCTGACACCACGTGATTTCTCAGATGAAAATTCCATCTCAGGATTGATAGGGAACCGAATCCGTTTGGAATAGCAGCACCTGAGTCGTTACGCTAATCTATACTTTGCTAAATATAGCTTTCCTGAAGTGTATTTCTTTTAAAATTTCGAACTGAAATATATTCTCTTATCATGGTTTTTCAGTCTCAACTGCTATTAATGAAATTTGTAAGGACATCAAGCGCCTGGGAAGAATTGCCAAATATATTTACCTCCTCGTCTTATACTGCACAATGAACATTTTACGCTAATCCAGTATATCTCCCAAATATTACTGTAGTAATGTTGGATCTATGCTAAGTGTAATTTCCTTTCCAGACTTAATATACGTACATTCTCCTCAAGCAATATAAAGTGTATGATTAATTTCAATGGAATTTACGTGGTGCGTTATTTTGAAATTTCTATTCACTGATTTTCGTGTGGTAACGTACTATAGAAAGTATCAAAGAAGAACACATGATCAAAGTGGGACAAAGAACATCAAGGCCAGGATGGAAGTTAAG
The DNA here is from genome assembly GCF_040414725.1 of Anabrus simplex. Taxonomy (NCBI): domain Eukaryota; kingdom Metazoa; phylum Arthropoda; class Insecta; order Orthoptera; family Tettigoniidae; genus Anabrus; species Anabrus simplex. Next base: position 925,256,949 of record NC_090266.1, on the reverse strand, counting down.
CCACCGTAGACTTAGGAGACAAATGGTGAGCTGCGGAATTGTCAGTAACTTTGAAACCAATACCCCATTATTACTTTCTCCAGGCCTTCCTTTCTCTTCCCAGCACAGCATCATACAGATAATTTTATTCACGGCGCTCTTAGCAGTGCCTAGAATGAAACCACGGAACAATTCTGACGTTACTGGAGATTCATTATGAAGTGGACTGGTAACTTTTCATTCGCTAACCACTGATTCAAATATTCCGGCTTGAAATAACTCATCCTACACATTTGATGGTGCTTTCCCCCTATACGTATTAGCATATCTCAGTTCTTCACCGCTAAAGTTCTCAGATCGAAATACGGCACCAAATTCACCGACGTAACAACTATGCTGTAAGTGAGTCAGTATGCTCCTCAAGTTCATGTGGCGTTGACACACTATCATCTGTAAATCGATGACAGGATATTTGCAGTTAAGGGCTAGATTTCTCGAGGTCCAATCACGTCAAGTGGTGTTCTTAGAATCTGTTAAAGTGTTGATTACCGAGGACAACAATCCATTCTCAACGGAAATGCTGTGGTATTAGGAAATCTTACAGAAAATTGATATCTACCTGCGAGATTATTTTCTTTTCTTACAATTTGTTTTGAGTCGCACGGATATAGATAGATCTTACGGCGACAATGGGATAAGAAAGGACTGTGAGTGGGAAGAAAGCGGCCGTGACCTTAATTAAGGTACACTCCGAGTATTTGCCTGGTGAAAATAGAAACACAAAAATCTATCTTCAGGACTGCCGACAGTGGGGTTGGAGCACAATATCTCCCGGATGCAAGCTCACAGCTGCGTCCAGATTCCTTGAGTGTTATTTGTAATTATTCTGACCAAATCTGGAATAATTGTGTATTAGCCTAGAATGTCCGTTCAGAAACAAAAGTGTTGGATATGGACATCTGCTGTTAGTACTATGAGTCGATATATTTGACAATAAAACATCCATCGACCGAGCAAGTGGCCGTGCTGTTATGGTCGCGCAGCTTTGTACTTGCATTCCGGAGGTAGTGGAGTCGAACCCCACTGTCGGCAGTCCTGAAGATGGATTTCTATACTTTCCCATTTTCACACCAGACAAAATGGTTTACGGTTACCATGTGCGACACTCCTTTTCTTACAGTAGGTTCGTGCACAATTGCTACCCTTATAAGTCGAGTACACTTACTGACTAACAATGTAGAGATATGAACCATTAATTATAGGATGGACATTTTTGAAATTATCCTGCAGAGATGCATGAGAGAAACGTTGGTATACCAAAAGTCAAGGGATACTCTCTAGGCAAGATAAGAACAGTAACTGGACGTGACATAGATTAGACAACAGGGAGGACGATCTCTGGGGAGGTATTACGCCTCGTTTTCTTGATTTCATTTCCCATAGTTCCCTGGTATTTTCAGATTGTCTGGACAGCCTCGGCCCTATGAAACGATGTTTAATCCCCATTGCATCATCCCATTGCTGTCAGGAAACATCAAGTACATTGTCAGCTGAAAATTATCGCCAGGTGGCTTTGTAGTGATCACCATTCAGTTACGTACTTGATGGATCAGTGGTCTGTGTAAAGTTCATCTGATCACAACACGCACACTTACGGAAACACTGTCAGTCCACATACGGGCTTGTTAACAATTATGATTCATGGCTTTCTTTCGTATTTGTTCCAAACTTATATGCTCATACGCTATATAATGTATGTTTTGACTTTGGGAGCATTCCACATGTTTTCAACCGTCTGCAGTCAAAATAAGGACTTCATGAACTAAGGAAAATGTCTGTGGCAGGTGTCGTAATAATAGGGGCGCATTGGTGGGTCTCTGCTCCCATGTCCCATAGAAGCTAAAAAGTCACAGCGCAGATCTCATGGATAGCTGATCCAGTTGATATGGCTACGGTTTTAGGCAGTATTGCTTCTCAGTTTCCACGGAAAATCCAAGCATAACTCCCTTTACCACGATCATTAGGCAACCGTGGTCAGCCACTGCACTCCCGACTGAGGAGAGGTTTCCAGTGAGGTTTCCACGAAACACGTATGATAACGTGAAACTAAGAACATTTCATCTTTTCTTCATATGTAGAAAGTGAGAAACCAATTCTTATACTACTACTTATCATGCTCCGATCAAACTAATATAACACATATGACTTTGCCCTGAACTGTAGGCCAATACGACCTCATTCTCACAATCAGAGGAGATTGGGGTTTCTACGTCTCCTTGGCGTGATAACGCCACTTAACATTACGTTGAATACCATCCTCAGCCCGCAGGTAGCATACAATCTACATGCAGTTATTTGAACCTAGTAAGTTCACCGGACAAAAAAATTGTCACCGTAGTGCGTACACAGAGATATATAGTTTAGCCTGTACAAATGGCGCAACGAACGAGTCCCGATGCTCAACCACACGCGCACTACCTCTATGTAAGCAGAGGGCAGTAGCGTTCAGATAGATATTGATGTTTCTAGCGGACAGTGTACGTCAACCTGGGTAAATGCAAGGATGTGACAGAGTGTTAAAAAGGGGCAATCGTGTTTGGCCGTGTCCATGGCCATACGGTGCATGAAGTTGTTGGATTTGTTGGTTTTTCTCAGCGGACTGTTCGACGTGTCTACAAGCAGTGGTATGCTACACGTGGCCACGAAACAAGACTTCAGAATTTTGGTCGGAAAAAGATCCTGACTGAGTGGGATCTGAGACGCGATTCATGGTTTGTGAATCAAAATCGCTTCCATACCCGACAGGAATTGCTGCACTCAGTGAATGAAGGTCCATCCCAACCCGTTAGTGAGAGAACATTGCGCCGGGACCTGTATGCAATGAACATTTGGAGCCGTCACCTCTCAAGAGGCCATTGCTCACACAGGCACATAAAGCTCCACGTTGTCTATGGGCTAGAAATCGTGGAACGTGGACGGTAGCCTAGCTGACTGGTGGAACGTAATGCGGTCTGACCAATCACGTTTTTTCCCCAGTATTTCAATGACGAACGTCGTCGAGTGCGCCGAAGTCCACATGAAGCATTTCATCCTGGATGTATGCAAGGTCAGGTTCAAGCCGGAGGTGGGTCTGTGATCTTTTGGGTGTATTTTTCGTGTCATGGATTGGACCCGTTCACTGAGGTAACCACTAACATGAACCAGCATGTTTATTTAAACATTATGGATAATCAGTGGTTTCTTTTCAGTCAACATCTGTATGACAAGTATGCTAATGTTACCTCAATTTTCAAGACAGCAGCAAAGCTCATCGGGGTGGACGCATATGTAACTGGTTTTATGAACACACTGCTACACTATTACATCTTGATTGGCCTGCTAAATCACCTGACCTGAACCCCGTTGAAAATCTCCTGGACATGTTGGAATGTCGACATTAGCATCCCCGCATTTTAGTGGAATTGCGCAATGAAATCCTCAGCGAGTGGCTTATCCTAGATGGACGTACCTGCACAACCTTGTGGATTTTCTTCCTAAGGGAATCTAGGTGGTTATCAAGTCCAGAGGCGGAGTTAAACCTTATTAAATAATGTTTGTAATGATTTCTCCAAGGGCGACTAATTTTTTGTCCAGAGAGCTTACTTTGTTAAAATTGTTAGAATTTTGACGTTATTTTAGCCAAATATAACACACGGAGTGCAAAAACAGATTCGGGACTGAGGAGGATAAAGATCATCACATCGCCTGTCAAATTTCAGTCAAGAATGGAAATAGATACACACACGTCTGTTTATGACAGGCCGTGTTCGGCCGCTTAGACGGCTGACTGATGAGGTCCGATCGTGTGTTTCGCTTGATATACAGTAGTATCTCCTCCTCAGACCTGTCCATACGAACCGAAGACATTCTGATCATGTACTCATTGCTTTCAATACCACATTATTGACCTGTCCATGTACTCCACATAATTAGCAGTGGTGCTAAACATCCGTTCATACACCCATCCCTCGTCTCTATTTCTTTAATTATTATTTTTTTACAATTTGCTTTACGTTGCAGCATCGCAGACATGTCTTATGGCGATGTTGGGATAGGAAAGTGCTAGGATCGGAAAGGAAGCGACGGTGGCTTTAATTAAAGTACAGCCACAGAATTTGCTTGGTGTGAACATTAGAAACCACGGAAAACCATTTTCTGGACTGCCGACAGTGGGGTTGGAACCTACTGTCTCCCGAATGCAAGTTGATAGCTACGTGACCCAAATATATATTAATTGGCCTTCAATCTAATAAAATTATATCCAGCTATTTTATTTATAGGTCAGGCAAATTACGCACTTGGTACAGTTGTTAAAAGAAAGAATGTGCGTATGCATTGTATAAGTTCATCGTACGTACACTATTCTCAGAAAGAACTAAATCTGTGCATATAATGAGTGTTGTGGTTATCCACAATGTTTGTATCTACATGAGAGGTGAGTTATGTTTTAATAATGATTGAAATGAAGTCTGATTAGATACTAAATGCGAAGAATAGACAATACCATGCTCCCATTCTGTTTTTGAGCGACTAGGCATAGAGGATACGCAAATTACTCACTATGTACGCGAGGTTGCTGTAAAGAAATAATGTGTATTAGTGTCCAGTATATTTCACAAGAAAATACTGCTCACTGTTACTGACTTTGTTTTTCATAAAATACATCGTCGATATGCAATCTATTACTTATATTTCAATGTTGCTGTCTTGTAGGAATGCTAAGATTGTATAGATGTGCTGTTACACACGTTGGTAGTGGTGTTCCTGATTTTAAGATCTTCGAGTTCATCACTTCCTGCGCTACGCGATTTTTTTACAACTTAAGGTTAGAACAATTAAGTTCGCAAAACATGGGGAGTCATGATGGCACATTAATGAGTCCAGGACTTTCATTCAGTGGAGATGACTGGAATAACATCTATACAAATATCTGGTTCGTATTATGCTTGCAACACGTCGTCTGCTAAAGTTGATGTTGTGCAGCACAGTAACGCCTGTTACGTAGTTCGATTTTAGACCTTCCGTTGTCTTTAGGTCGAATTTTGAAGTGAAAGATAACACAAGCAAGAGAGAGATGACATTGAAGATATCGTTAGTTACTCATTTCTTGGCGAGAAAGTCTACTTTTTCATTCTGGCTAGTAATTCCGCTGTGTGGAATGACATTGGTGAAGGTAAAGAGCGTTGTTTGACAGTTTCTGCAGTTGGTTAATAAAAAGTGTACATTCCTCGATGTACAGTTTTGGCGCCATCGGTATAAATGTATTGTGTAGAACCTGGCCAGGCTGTCTGTAAGAGTGCCATAACCTTGGCGTCATAACCAAGTCATAAAAGTGGATGAACAGAATGTATTCAGCGGAGATACTGAAAGTTCGTGATCGTAAAGAGAAACAAACAATGCACCTCTGTGTAGTTTTGAACGAAATATTGATAGAATATCTTGTAGCTCGGAGTAACTCACCACAAATGGTGGAGTGCGAAGGTTTCTAGCCGGCTGTTGCAACCTCAATATTCTACCTAGATTGCATATTTTTGTTAGGACCGAAAGGTTACATTGTGTAGAACGAAAGTATAAAGGCATTGGGATGAGTCTATCATCAAATTTCGAGGGGTATTTCCACAGCTTCCACTAGAAGGGTATTGTTTGGTGCGAAGTTCGTAGCTCTTAAACAAAGTCTTGTGACTCGTTACTGCAAAATGTCAAATTTACTAAGTACGTATTGAGGCACATTGCGGGAAGAAATACTGACGCAATCTAGAGCAGTGTCGAGAAGAACTCAATAGAGAATAAGCAAAGTATGTGGATCCACCCTAAACATTGCGTTAGTGGTAGTTCTAAGAGCCTTCATCACACGTCCAAATTTTATTACAAGATAGTTTGCTAGTTGCTTTACGTCGCACCGACACAGATAGGTCTTATGGTGACGATGGGACAGGAAAGGGCTAGGAGTGGGAAGAAACAGGCCGTGGCCTTAATTAAGGTACAGCCCCAGCATTTGCCTGGGTGAAAATGGGAAACCACGGAAAACTATTTTCAGGGCTGCCGACAGTGGGGTTCGAACCGACTATCTCCCGAATACTGGATACTGCCCGCACTTAAGCGACTGCAGCTATCGAGCTCGGTACAAGATAGTTTGCGTGACAATTCCGTTTCAGTCGCCTGTCTGTGTAGACTCCTTGCAGTATAGCAGGAGTTCAGAGAGAAAGGAATATGGGCGTAGCTGAATAAGAGGTGTTGGAATCGATTGATACATTCATAGATATATTACCTGTGAAGATTTAGTTTTAGAAAGACAAGGACTTTTCTGATGTCCGATGTAGAAAGCACTAAATGCGTTGTCCAGTCATAAGTTGTGTCTCTTAAACTTGAAGATGGTACGTAGTAAACAAGTCGTCCAAATACTGAACAAGCTCAATATTCGGTTGGATCAGGTTGTCCAGATCAACCATTAAAGTGCGTGTAGCAGTAAACGTAAGGATGGCTGATTGTGAGAGACTTTTCGTCACGGTTTCAGGCCTTAATCGTATATTATAACTTATATACAATGTGCGCCTTTGGAGCAAAGCAAAAATCCCGCGAAACTAGCGCTCAGGCAAGCCCAGTACTTATAGCTTTCGCGAAGATATGGTAAGAATCACATATTCGTAAGCTGCAGGTATGTTTAAATGTATGGCTGTTAGGTATTCTTCTTTAGAGAAATTAATTCTATGCCAGCAGTATGTATACTAAACTTAGGTTTATTAAGTGTGCTCATAGCTTTCCAGACACTATATTCAGACATGGGAAGTACCATTCCGGTCATATCATCAATAGTCCTGTCCGACTAGTCAGCGTACTGGCCTTTGTTTCAGGGGGTCCCGGGTTCGATTCCCGGCCGGGACGGGGATTTTTACTTTAATTGGTTAATTTCAATGGCACGGGGACTGTGTGTATGTGTTGTCTTCATCATCATTTCATTCTCATCACGACGCGCAGGTCGCCTACGGGAGTCAAATAGAAAGACCTGCACCTGGCGAGCCGAACCTGTCCTGAGATATTCCGGCACTAAAAGCCATACGACATGTCATTTCATTTTATCAATGGTCCTTAAAATGTTTTTCTAGTCAGTGGATACGCTTTAAAGTTTTAACTGTCATATGTCATGTCGTCCATCTCGTTCCATTAGGGGCCGATGACCTTCATTGTTAGGCCCCTTTAAACAACAAGCATCATCATCATCATCAAATGGTTTACAAACACATGATGATAAGGCTATTGGTCGATATGAGACTGCTTCCTGAGGGCCCTTTCATCCCTTAAAGATAGAAATAATTACCTGCGTTGTCCAGTCGTACAGAAATACTCCTTGAGTCCAATAGTCCATAAAAAGTTGCAAACGCCTTATGGTAGTTGTGAAATCACGGCGTATCCTGATGAGATATTGGATGTATTTTTCAGAACTTTCTTATGTTCCTGGAGTATTAAAGGTGGGAACAGACCGTAGTTTCATGGCCCTGGCACGTCTGAAGCAGGAAGCATGTTGTTTCAGATGATGCTGTGGGTGGAGCGAATGGAGTCCGCGAGGTCATCAATACGGAATCGTAGAGTTCTGGGTGAGATTGGCTTGTTCTTGATTTTATTCGCCATAGACTTATTTCAGTTAAGGCAGTACTTCCTGCCACTATCATTTATGACTTTTAAAGAACTTCTTACTTCGACATATATTTTCTGAACTTCTGCCCTTGTGTAGGAGTCATTTCAGACCATTCCTTGGTTTACCATGGTGTTTGTGAGTCTTTATAGGTATCATTTGGTGTTCGTTATGGAATTACTATGTTGCTTGGATGTATAAATGCCCCGTCATTTTGTACTGGGTCTGCGATATCTGACGTAATAATTAGATCAGCATCTATTACATTTTTATATGTAATACAATCTGCTCTCTGTATGTTCCATTTTGAAGTTGGCTAATATAAAGCAGGAGTTTATGGTTCAATTGATGATATTTCTAGGAAAAACTATTTGGATCTCATAGCATATGAGAGCACTTACCCTCGAAACTCCGTAGAAATTGATGAAGAGCAAAAATTAAGGTCTATTAGAGAAATTAACTTTATACGAGCTGTTGCTAAAGATGGTGATCAGTAGTTTAAAACGAATACGCTATTTTCGTCAATTAAATATAATAGGCATGTCTCATAAACAGTATTCATTTCACATTCCCAGACATTGTTATATGCATTTACATCTCCCCAAAATTAGAAGGCTGGCTACAATTGACCGAGCAAGTTGCTCCGTTTCCTTGAGCTGATCCGTGGAGGACATTAATTAGAAATTAACGTGAGCTGTTGATTATGGACTCTAGCAGAAACTACTTGAGAGCTTCCCATATCTGAGTGGTCTGATGGAATATCAGCGTGTATTGCTACACCTTCCTTCCCACCTTCTCTGTCGTAGCGGAGAACGTTATGATCTTTATCGGATATTGCTTCTTCGAGACGAAACGATGTCTCACTTACAGAAGCAATTTGAATATTCCGAGTAAATAATTATCTTCGAAGGGACTCGCGGGTTGTATTAGCGGACCAAGCATTCCATCTCAAAGTTTTGCAGGGCTTCCTGAGGGCTGATGATGTTCGCGATTATTTGGCGGGTAGTCTGGATGGCCATGACTTTGCTTGAGGTAAGATAATGACGACGAAGTAAATATAAGGTGAGAATGATGGTGATTAGGGGAATGTTACATGTGGTGAGGTTACGAAGGGTATGTTTTGTGAGTGTTGGGTGTCACCAGTAAATACTGTGGGGTATAATTGAAGGCATGCCCGGGAAAACAATTTTACCCATACTTTTTTAAATGGAGAAAAATTGAGTTTTATGAATGAGGCTGAAAAACTACAGTAAATTATCTGCGTTCATTTTTTGTGAACATAAGGCCCAAGCACATAGCATAAATTTACATATTATATTGCATACTTTTTAATAATCCCAAAAGAAGACAATATATCAGTGATACAAGGAGGACATTTACATTAAACTCCTTCGATTCTTCACAAAGCTACCTCCAATATTAAAAATAACATTTACTTTCACTACTAAGTCAAGAGTAATAATTGTTATTTTTCATTTAACCTCTTTTGAAAAGTTATGCTACGTTTATTACATTTCCCAACTATTTTAGCTTTCCGTCGCACCGATAGAGGTAGGTCATATGGCGACGATGGGAATAGAAAGGGTTAGGAGTGGGAAGGAAGTGACCGTGGTACTAATTAAGGTACAGCCTAAACATTTTCTATGTGTGAAAACGGGAAACCACGGAAAACAATATTATGGGTCGCCGACATTTGGGTTCGAACTCACTATCAACCAAATGCAAGATCACAGTTGCGCGACCTAACTACTCTGCCAACTCGCTCGGTGGAACAATATATACTGAATTAATTAATTTTATGGGTGTTTACTTCCAAGTAACTACTTTCACGGTTTTTGGAGACGCCGCAGTTCCGGAACTTAGTCCCGCAGGAGTTCTTTTACGTGCCAATAAATCTACAGACACAAAGATGACCTATTTGAACACCTTCAAATACCACCAGACAGAGTCAGGATCGAACATGCCTCAAATGTCGGAGCCACCCAGCCCGGTAATAACAATGTATACAACTGTACAAAACTTAAGGACTCGCTCTGCTTTTTCCAGTTTTGTATTCCAATCCGGCATAAGCTGCTGACATCACCTTAGCATTTCATATCTTATTCGCTGCACTTTTTCGCTTTTTCAATTGATCTACTTGTTTAACGTCGCACTGACACATCGAAGATTTTCGGCGACGGTAGGATGGGAAAGGGCTAAGATTGGGAAGATAGTGGATGCGGCCGTAACTAAGTACATCTCCGGCATTTGCATGGTGTGAAAAATGCGAACCACGGGAAACAATCTTCAGGGCTGCCGACGGTGGGATTCGAACAACTATCTCCCCAATTCAAGCTCACAACTGCGGGCCCCTAACAGCATGGCCAACGCGTTCGGCACTGTTCTGCAACTTCCGAGTTATTTGACTGCAGAATTTCAGCACAGTCTGCCATTGAGGTTAAGTCGTCAGCATAGGCAAAACTGACAATTTCATTTCCACCCGTCTGTATCCCTCCCTACAGTTTTATACCTTACAGGAAGTGATCCATGTACTATGTGAACAACAAAGTTTGAAGATTACGGGCTTGTCTATGCCCAATAACTACTTTACACCAGAACCCATTCTATTATTAACTCTCACAGTGGCCCGATTTTGAACATAAATGCCTTCGATTGCGGTTAACAGTACCCTCAATCCCATAACTCTGAGTACGGTTAATATATTTTCCGTTGGTATTCCATCATATGCGTTCTCTAGATTAACGAACTATAATTCTAACTGCGATTTCCTCTCGTTAAATTTTTCCATTATTCCACGCGTACCGGAAATCTTGTCTGAGACCACACTGGTTTGCATCCAAGTTACTCTCCACCATTGAACACTCACACCTTTCTGAAATTCCAGTGACTAAGACTGATAGCCGCACTCGCTTAAATGCGGCCAGTATCCAGTATTTGGGAGATAGTGGGTTCGAACCCCACTGTCGACAGCCCTGAAGATGGTTTTCCGTTGTTTCCCATTTTTGCACCAGGCAAATTCTGGGGCTGTACCTTAATTATTAAGGCCACAGCTGCTTCCTTCCCACTCCGATCACTATAAGACCTGTCTGCGTCGGTGCGACATAAAGCAACTTCTTAAAATGCTAGTGAACACCTTGCTTTATATTCTGGTCAGTGAAGTAAATCGATCGTTCCCTTGCTTATTTGTAGGTGCAATTACCGTAGTTAAAATTTTTATCCAATCAGAACGGAGCTTACTGATAATTCATGTAAGTCCCGTTACTACATGAAGCCAATTTAATCCTCATCTTTCTACCATATTTTAGCATATGAGGCCTATTTTCATACCTACCTTTTGATTTTTGATTGTATAATTTGTTTGTCATCGTTTCCACTTCATAGAGAGGTATTTTACTGACATCATCGTTCTCCTCCCCCAGGCACTCCGTCGTTTGGGGCTTCAACAAGAATGTTTACTCTTTCGTTGAGAGGATTCTTAAAATGTCCCTTCCATCTGATCGATGATTCTCCGTGGTCTCCATTGAGATCACCTGATTTACTAAAAAACTATATCGATTTCTCTCTTCCCTCCCTTTTTAAGATTTTTTACTACAGTCCAGAAGAGTTTACTTGGATTTTGACCAGACAGTTCCTGGTTATTGCCGTGACCTTCCTATGATTTCTTCTTGAAATCCACAGAAATCTCTTTCATGTACGTACAGTTCCCTATCTACATCACTTCCTGTTTGAAACTGATTTTAATGAGCCTTCTTCTTACACTAGTGTCCAAAAGTTAAGCATAAGTTACGAGTAAGCGGGGCAACAGGAAATAGCCAGCAAATCGCTTGACATATGCACCTACCATCTTTACGTGTTCGCTCTGTATAGGAAAGGAATGTTCCCTGCTTTGACTAGCGGCGTAACCGCAAGGTAAACGCAACCAGTGCCTACCGCCCCATATTCCCTCAGTCGTGTTTGCCCTGTTATAGTGTGCGGAGTGTAGCCTCGTGGTCTTTTCTTTATTCGAATCAGAAGTACAATAGAATAATACTACATTTGAAGGAAACAAACTATATACACAGGCGTATACAAATAAAAGGTCTTCAAAAATATATACTATACAGATGTCACACCGATTCGGCCCAAAATTTGGCCACTTCAAAGGCATTTGGTTTGGCCAGCACTAAGTCTTCCATTGTGCATTTTGATGGACACAGGGGGCAACATAGCAAGACAATTGCTTGGCCTTAACCGCCCGACGAATTCGGAGTGCACCTGCAAGACAGTTGGTTACCAGAAGTACTACATAGCCTCGTGGTGAACGTGACAACGTAATGGCACAACGACGCCATTTGGACCCGGTTTTGTAGGGTAAAATGCTTGGCCGGCTGGAAGCAGGCCAGACACAGACCGAAGTCGCCGTATCGTTGAATGAGCCACAAAGCGTCATTTCCAGACTTTGGAGACGATTTCGGGACACAGGAGATGTTAGTCGTAGGCCAGTACCGGGTCGACCAAGGGTAACCACCCCACAGCAGGACCGATATATGGCCTTAACCGCCCGACGAATTCGGAGTGCACCTGCAAGGCAATTGTCGGCGGAACTTGCAGCCGTCTCAGGGGTTGCCGTTTCCCGGCAAACTGTATACCGGAGGCTCACAAGAGCAGGGCAATTTGCCCGAAGTCCAGTAGTGTGCGTCCCGCTCACTCCAGCACAGAGACAGGCCCGTTTACTGTGGAGCCATCAACATCGAAACTGGACCATGAATGAATGGAGGCATGTGCTCTTCACAGATGAATCCCGCTTCAGTTTGCAGAACGATTCCCGTCGCACATTAATCTGGAGAGAACCGCGTAGCCGATACAATCACAGGAACATCGTGGAAGGGGACCGGTATGGTGGTGGTGGCGTCATGGTGTGGAGCGGCATCATGTTGAATTGCCGTACGGACCTGCACATCTTCATGGGTGGTCCGAGTTACACTGTTAACGCTTGGAGATACAAGGATGAGGTACTGAGACCACATGTTAGACTCTTCAGAGGTGCAGTTTGTCCAGACTTCCTCTTAATGGACGATAATGCCCGATCGCACCGCGCTGCTTTGGTGGATGAATTTCTGGCTGGGGAAGACCTTCCTCGCATAGACTGGCCAGCGAGGTCTTCGGATCTGAAACCTATACAACATGGCTGGGATGCATTGGGGAGGTGTATTGCATCCGGTCAGCCTCAACCAAGGACCCTCCAAGACCTTCGCATTGCCCATTTGGAGGAATGGGATCGACTGCCACAAGAGCTCTTGGACCATCTGATGGAGAGCATGCCGCGTAGCTGCGAAGGATGTGTGGCCGATAGGGGTAACCATACACCCTATTAACAGCATATTTTGTTGTGGAAGACATTGCCAAGTTTTGTTAGTTGTTGTCAAAGGTGTACCTTAGCTACCAGAACATTTCTGACATTGCTTTTTGGACAAGTTGCGGGACATATGGTGTGTGATTCAGCTTCCGTTTGTTCAGCAATCCGCCTGACATTCCTATCAGGCGGTATGGCCTCGTTTAGTGATTATGCTTAACTTTTGGACACTAGTGTACGTTTACAAGCTGCCTGAGTTCATTATTCCACCAAGTTGTTAATTTTTTCCCATCTTTATACATATTGCCGAACGAGTTCGGCATGCGGTTAGGTCGCGCAGCTTTGAGCTTGTATTCGGGAGATAATGGAAAAACCCAACTGCCGGCAGCCCTGAAGATATTTTTCCATGGTTTCCCATTTTCAAACCAGGCAAAAGCTAGGGCTGTGCCTTATTTAAGGCCATGGTCACTTCCTTACCATTCCCAGCCCTTTCCTTTCCCATCGTCGCGATAAGACCTATCTGTGCGATGTGAAGCAAGTTGTTTACATATAATCGTTGAAGGGCATAATGCCGTTTGTGCTAAAGCAGCATCCCTGTGTGCCCCCAATCTCTGTCTATATCCCGAACCTGTCAAGTGTATATTCTTTCAATCTTTTTACTAATCATGCCCATGTACAGTCCTACAAATAAGTAATGGCACACGTGAATTTTCGAAGACCTGGTAGTTTTCTCCGTGCATGTGCAAGGGTGCCAAGCACTGTTTATATTGTTAACGCAGCCCGAAGTATTGGCGTTGACTGTAAGTCGAACATTATCTGGTTTAATTATAGTTCTAAAAATCGGCACGTAAAAGCTAAGGCCCAACGTCCCAACGAACGCTATTAGTTCACATCGCGTCGAAAGTAGTCGAAGTAACGTCTACGGTGAATTGAGAGGGAGACAATGATTAAAGTAATACACTTACGGTTTTTCACTGGTATCCGCAGATGGCTCAGTTGTAGCGTACTCACTCCCGAACCCCAAGGTCAACGATTAAAACTTCGCAGCGAGAGTAAAGAATGTTTATAATTCCTTGTGTTTATGATTCACCTAATATCGTTCGAATTTACTGTTATTTTATTATTATTATTATTATTATTATTATTATTATTATTATTATTATTATTTATTGGTCGTCCTATGAAGAGATGTAATGAAATCTGAGGTCGGAATAGGCTATTAGTCTAATGCATGAAGAGGAAGTAATTAAGTATTATTTATTTAATCCGTTTACACGTCAGAGTTGAATTTTGCCCCGGACTCAGCCTGGGATCAAAACTCTACCGACTCAAGGGCAGTGACCTGGACCGTTAGATATTTGGTTGGGGATACAACTGGAGAGGAGGACCAGCACCTCGCCCAGGCGCCGTCACCTGCTATGATGAACAGGGGCCTTGTCGGTGATGGGAAGATTGGAAGGGATAGACAAGGAAGAGGGAAAGAAGAGACTGTGGCCTTAAGTTAGATACCATCCTGGCATTTGCCTGGTAGACAACTGGGAAACCACGGAAATCCACCCCATTCCAGACCTCGTACCACTTTCCAAATTTCTTGGCAGGGCCGGGAATCGAAATCGTGCCTCCGGGGGTGGAACCTAATCAGTAATCATACTAACCGCTACACCACAGAGGCGGACAGAATTTACTGCTATTCACTTTAAATCACTTTTTCGTTCCTCGTTTCATCTGGGTACCTGTTAATATACAATAACCTTCCTTTCTTACTCAGTTTACCCTCCAGGGTTGTTTTTTTCCTCGGACTCGACGAGGGATCCCACCTCTACCGCCTCAAGTGCAGTGTCCTGGAGCGTAAGATTGAGGGTCGGGGAATACAACTGGGAGGAGGACCATTACCTCGCTGGGGCGGCCTCACCTGCCATGCTGGTTAGTGTGATTAGCTGCCACACCCTAAGGCTCGGGTTCGATTCGCGGCTCTGCCAAAAAATTCAAAAATGGAACGAGGGCTGGAACCGGGTTCAATCAGCCTCGGGAGGTCAACTGAGTCGAGAGGGGTTCGATATCCACCTCAGCCATCCTCGAAGTGGTTTTTCGTGGTTTCCCACTTTTCCTCCAGGCAAATACCGGGATGAGACCTAAACTAAGACCACAGTCGCTTTCTTCCCTCTTCCTTGTCTATCTCTTCCAATCTTCCCATTCCCCCACCAGGCCCCTGTTCAGCATGGCGGCTGAGGCGTCAGGAAGGGCATCCAACCGCAACATATGTAGTAGACTTAGCTACTGTGCGGAGTCATTTTGATATGTCTTCATTCTGGGTGCCTGTATGCTAACTTTGACGTTGTGCTTTACTCCACCGACTGGTATTGCACCCATGCCACGTGCAGTTCCATGGGTACACTTCCTTCCAACTCCTAGACCTTTTCTCTCTCATCGTCGCCATTATGCCTATCTGTATCGGTCCAATGTATGTTCAGTTGTAAAAACATGAGTCCGCCTCTGTGGTGTAGTAGTTAGCATGTTTAGCTGTCACCCCCGGTGGGCCGGGTTCGATTCCTGGCTCTGCTACGAAATTTGAAAAGGGCACGAGGGCTGGAACGGGGTCCACTCTGCCTCGGTAGGTCAACTGAGTAGAGGTGGGTTCGATTCCCGCCTCACCTATCCTCGAAGTGTTTTTCTGTGGTTTCCCACTTCTCCTCCAGGCAACTGCCGGGATGGTACCTAAGTTAAGGCCACGGCCGCTTCCTTCCATCTTCCTTGTCTATCCCTTCCAATCTCCAACCCCCCCGCACAAGGCCCCTGTTCAGCATAGCGGGTGAGGGCGCCTATCCGATATACTGGTCCTCCCACCCAGTTGTATCCCCGATCCACTGTGTCTCACGCTCCAGGACACTGACCTTGAGGCGGTAGAGGTGGGATCCCTCGCTGAGTCAGAGGGAAAAACCAACCCTGGAGGGTAAACAGATTAAGAAAGAAAGAAAAAAAATATTACATCGCCTGTAATGGTACTAATATTATTAAAGAAACGGAGTGAGGTTCGAATTCGCATCTCTCCATGAAAGACACACGCTCCAGAAGCCTGAGCTGTGGACAAACGTTGAACAAAGACGAACAATTCCTCGCTTATGTCGCAGTCTTAGCCTAATATTAAACCCGAAGTGTTGGGTAGCATGTATTACATGTTTTTAATTTAAATTTCCGGTATATTAACTTCAGTGGAGTAGAACACGTTTTGGCGGTATAAGAATTTCATATCTCTCTGGTGTTTACATTGGAAAACAAATGAACGCATGCAGGCCGCAGTACCTCGTATTGTAATTACAAGTATTGTCTGCAACCACATTTGCAAATTTACTAGCTCGTGATTGACGAACTTGCAAATTAAATAAAGTGGCTTAGCGCAGGCACTCGCTGAAATAATTTCAACGTATTAGGTCTTAAGTGACTGACCAACCTGGAAAGGCAATATCATAATTCTCTGGGCTACTGACAGAATTACAATGTTGGACGACATGAACTATAATTCCGTCGTTGAGTGAATGTCGCTTTGACGTTTTAACTGCGGTTCTCAATAGGGATCCATTAGCGCTTAATTTTCATTGGCAATGCGCACAATTCGAGACATTAATTTATTGAACCGACAGTTGACTGTTTGATCGAGTGCTTGAACTCATGTGCTTGCAGAATGATGTTTTACAAGAATAGTTCATTAAAAAAAGAATTATCTACTATGCTCCCCCAACTGAGGTTTGTAAAGTAATAAATCACTTATAATTTTGGATGACTCTCTCGTAATTATGTTTGCAGTGAACTCAATTGAATGTCACTATGAAGAACCATGTATATGTCGTATGTAGCTCTTTCAGTGTTACACCTACACAAAGAAAATATACAAAAAATATGCCTTCGAGTAATAACAGGCTGTGATACAGGGAATTGCGTCAATACGAAATAAGGATAGGAACCAAACCTCTAACATTTCATCCGGAGTACCGTAATGTAGCATTGCGAGCATAATATTTTATGTGGAAGTCAAAACAGTCATTCTGCATGGACGCTGGAGTCTAGTCAGTGCCTTCATCTAGGCCAGCGATGGCTAACTGGCGGCTTACGAAGTGATACTCAGTGTAGATCTTCTCCCTTTTTGAATGTAGTTTTAGGCCACACTTCATACACACACATTTTATGGACAACCTACAAACATCAGGCCATGCCGGTGTGCACATACTGAGTACACTCCATGAGGCGTGCCATGGACTTCGGAGTTGGTAGCACTCCTGAATGAAATCATTAGCCATTCGCAGCCACGAATGGAACCGTTAAACAAGTGGGAGTGTGCAATAATTCTATGCCAAGCGTACTTGATAACCTGTAATCTTGCGCTGACCACGAATTTACCTTGTTAGCTAATTTGGAAGCGGCTGTGAATTTAGGAGCGGTCGGTTGAAGTGCAAGCTGTTTCGAATCTACGGAGGTGCTCATATTTTATTTCGCGGGTGTTTTCTCTCATACATGTCTTCAGCGACTGCCTGTTTACGTGGCCCTGAAAAGGGCCATTTGATGATCAGTTCTGGACGGGAACAGTATGGCCGTTGGAAGGGACTTGAGTTACGTGAACATAAGTTCGCTAACGCAGTATGCACTCGAAAAGGTGACCTTATTGATTAATGCACATTTGAGCAAGCCGTTGAACTGAGACTCTGACTTGCTGTGTGCTTGTTGAGTGTAAAGGATTTGCAGTCCCCCATTATTAGATTTCGAAGGCTCTCGGGATCTTCCAGCTGTTATGCGTAGACTACTTGATTTAAATAGCCCCACAGAATCAAGTGCAATGGTGTTAAATCTGGTGATTTGGCGAGCCAAGTGATAGGTCTTCCTATCCCTATCCGTTGATAACCAGGATCGAACCCACCGAATTGGGCTCAGAAGGCCAGTTCTCTCTACCGTCCAGGTAACTCAGTCCGGCGTATGCGCGACTAAAGTTTGTTTACTTATTTATTATTACTATAGGTTTTATCCGTTTACCCTCCAAGGTTGGTATTTCCCCGGACTCAGTGAGGGTTCCCACCTCTACCACCTCAAGGGAGTGTCCTGGAGCATGAGACATTTGGTCGGGGATACAACTGGGAAGGAGGACCAGTACCTTTCCCAGGTGGCCTCATTTTCTGTGCTGAGCAGGGGCCTTGTGGGGACCGAGATGACTGGAAGGGATAGGTAATAAAGTGGGAAGGAAGCGGCCGAGGCCTTAAGTTAGATACCATCCCGACCTTTGCCTGGAGAGGACGTGGCAAACCACGATGGATGAGGAGGGAATCAAATCCACTCTACTCATTTGACTTCGTGAGGCTGAGTAGACCGTTTCCAGTCCTCGTACCACGCTTCAAATGTCGTGGCAAGGCCGGTAATCGACCCCAGACTCCGCGGTGGCAGCTAATCACACTAACCACTACACCATATAGGCGAACGTTCGTTTACTTGAGGAAGAATTATTGTTAAGTCGGATGAACAATTTTCTATAGATTTTAAGTGGCAAAAAGACAAAATTATCTTTATTTGATATAGTAGTGCTACTAAAACATTCCACACTCACTTGTGCCCGAAATATCTTAGGCAATTAACACAATGGGATATGAAAAACATAGGTCCAATTCTGACTTACAGTAGGTGATGGCACCTGTGAGGACATTTCTATGCAATTGGGTTTCGGCATGTTGAGGAACTTCTGAGAGAAAAATTCCTACACAACATCTTGTCTTAAAATCTACAGATAATCCATGGATTTGAATTCTTCTTGTTCTTAGCCTTTTCCCCAATGTACTGGGACCAGCACTTAGTACGAATTTGGCGTAGGTTTAGAGGGATATATTTACTATTGCGTGTTCCTATAGTGGTTGGTAGTGTGATATGTTGTGTGTGAATTGCGAGAAGTGTATTACAGACTAACTCAAGCTCCCAGTCATTGAGTCACCGAAATTAACCTTACAGAGTAAAACTTCTTGGACTGGCCGGGAATTTGACCCAGGGCTCTCTGAAACGAAGACCAGTGCACTGACCATTCGGCCAAGGAACCGGACAATAGGATGTGTATTATTATTACTATTATTAATATTATTATTTCTTAATCCGTGTATCTTCTAGGGTTGGTTTTTCCTTCGGACTCAGCGAGCGATCCCACCTCTACTGCCTCAAAGCAGTGTCCTAGAGCGTGAGACTTTGGGTCGGGGATAAAAATGGGAAGGAGGACCAGTACCTCGCCCAGGCAGCCTCACCTGCTATGCCGAACAGGGGACTTGTGGGGATGAAAAGATTGAAAAAGGCAAATATTTCGGAAATTTTGAATAGTTAAAACAGAAGAGTTGTCCGACATTAACATTTCAGGTGGGCCACAGGTATCGAACACATGCTTAGTAAGACTGTTTATGGTGACATTGGAATTAATTTTGCGGACAGGAAACAACCAAATGAACTTGGAAAAGCCATCAATGATACACAAAATACCTACAAGGTCATTTTGAGATTTTGTTAACGGCCCAAAGAAATCACTGAACAACTTCTCTCCCGGAGAACTACCAACATCGGAGGAATGAAGGCCTACCTCGCTATTTTGAACGGGCTTACACTTTTAACAAATGACATAGGAGCCCTTTTCTCATCTCAAATGATTCCCAATCCTGTCCTTTCCTGGCAAGCTTGTCTATTAAACGTGTACATTCTGCATCCTTCCTTTGGAATTCAGGCAGCTCGGTAAAGCAAAAGGGGTAATTTTAAGAATGTAGACGGGAAGCTGGATATCAGAACTTAAGTGCGGCCAGGATCCAGTAATCGGGAGATAGGGTTTCGGCAGCCCTGAAGATGGTATTCCGTGGTTTCCCATTTTAACACCAGCAAATGCCGGGGCTGTACCTTAATTAAGGCCACGCCCGCTTCCTTCCACTTCCTAGGCCTTTCCTTTCCCATCGTCGCTATAAGATATATCTGTGTCGGTGCGACGTAAAGCAAATAGCAAAAAAAAATTATCAGAACTACACCCGACGTCAGAATCAACTGTCTCTACTCCTTCAAACATGCGCGATAAACAATCGGCAACAAAGTTGTCTTTACCTCTCACGCGCACAATAGTAAAGTTGTAGGATGATAATAGGAGAATCCAACGAGCTGTCCTCCCTAACTTTTTGATGTCAGCGCTCATCCAGGATAGCGCTTGATTGTGGGTGTGGACCCAAAATGACGATGCTCTAAATATGAGTGGAATATTTCAACGCCAAGGACAATAGTTAAACATTCCTTTTCATACGTGGAATATTTAACTTCAGAATCGAGCACTCTCTTACTGAAATATGCGATTAGGACCAGACTGTTATCTTCAAGTTTCTGATTTAACACAGCAGATACAGCAGTATCACTGGTATCGCATTGAAGAACAGAATAGCCGTTGAAGTAAGGGCTATAGTACATGGGAGCTTGGCAGAGAGCGTCTTTGAGCTTACAGAAAGCACGTTCTTGAGCGTCACCCCAGAAGAAATAAATGTTTTTCTTTTTTTAACAAATTCAAAGGGGCCGAAATGTCGGAAATATGGGGGACGAATCTACTGTAGAATGCTACCATACGAAGAAATCTGCGGACACCTCGAAGATTTTTAGGCCTGGGAAATTCGCGAATACATTTAACCTTTTCAGGATTAACGGAGAGGCCAGAGCTGGAAACGATGTGCCACAAAATTTGATCCGCCTAGAGCATGAGGACACTTTCTCAGGATTGACAGTAAACCCATGTCTCTTCAACCTGTTAAAACACTCATGAAGATGAGTAATGTGCTCCTCGAATGTATCACGAATATTTACGACGTCGTCGAAATATGCGAACAGACAAGAGAATTTCAGTTCTCCAAAAACGGAATCGAGAGTGCGCCTGACCACCTACTGAAATGCCCATGGATACTTTATTAAATTGATATTGGCCAAAAGGAGTGGCAAAAGCCGTGAATTCGCGGCAACAAGGGTCGAAGGGAATTTGAAAATAGGCGGAATTGAAGTCAAAAACGGAGTAGAACTAGGCTTTTCCGAAAGACTGTTCAGCAGATTCGATGGTGGGAAGAGGAAAATTGTCAAGTACAACATGACGATTTAAAAATCTATAGTTTACCACAAGAAGCGGTTGACCATCGTGCCTGGGGATCAGGAAAGCGGGACTGCTAAAAGAGGATTTCTATGGGCTTTTGACACCCATTTCTAACAATTCATTGATACATTTTCTCATAGCAGCGAGTTTGGGTGGAGAACAACTGAAAGGAGAATATCTGACAGGTGTACATTCTTTCAATTCTATGCAATAAGAGAATTCTTTGCTGCACACTAGTTTCGCAGCAAGCACATCGGGCAACTCTTTAAGAAGAGTGTTGATTGTCAGATATATCAGACCGATCGATAAGGGGATTGCAGTTTGACAGAAGACATAACGGTTTATTTGTGGAAGGATTTTCAATTGGGAAGTTTTCATCGGATCTAAAACGAAAGGCAAAGCTCAGACTGATGAAATCAATAGATAACCCGGTGGCTAGCAAAAAATTAGAACCAAGGATGAGAGGAACAGTCAACTACGGGACAACATTGAAATTCCAGTCCCAGGAGTAATTAGGAATGTTCATGAGAATTCTGACACGTTTTACAGGGCGTACGCGATGACCATCAGCTGATATGTAAGTGGCGGGCAATCGCAATCTCGAAGATCTTTTAAATTCATTCCCTCTACCAAAGACTGATTTATGAAAGAACAGCTGGATCCAGTCTCGAGTAGGGCGTATATTGGAAGTGAACCAGAAAGAACTTTTGGCCCAGGGCGAGGCGGAAGGGAGTCCACATATTTTGCGATCTGAAAAGTGTCTGAGCACCAACGGCGAGCTGTTACGTTGGAGTGAAGTCAGTTTGCCTAACTTCCATTACATCGTGGACAGATATTTCGGAACATCTGGCATGGATTTGATCTTAAAACAGGAAATACTTAGGAGAACGCAAGGTCCAGAAGAAACCATTGATGAATATGCAACTGGTATTCTTACTCTGTTCAATCGCCTAGATGTTAGTGTTCACGAACCGGAAGTTTTCGGTACCTTCTATCGTAACTTAGCCCCGAAGTATAAGGTCTTCATAAAACGGTCCGAGATAAATTGTATAGATGATATAGTCAGTGTAGAGTTGACTGTTCCTCTCATCCTTGGTTCTAATTTTTTGCTAGCCACCGGGTTATCTATTGATGTCATCAGTCGGAGCTTAGCCTTTCGTCTTAGATCCGATGAAATCTTCCCAAGTGAAAAACCTTCCACAAATAAACCGATATGTCTTCTGTCACTGCATTTTATAGGAGAATTTGAGTTATAATACCTAAAGACATGCCCATTCTTTCCACAGTTCCAACACGTCACGGCATTTGTCGTCCTACGCTGAGATACATTCGGATTTATAAGAGCACCAGCTACTTGACCAGAAAGAGCACCAGCTACTTGACCAGAAGAACAAGGGGGCTCGAAGCGGTCAACAATTCTATCGGCGCATGGCGTAAGGGTGAGTGACTTTGCAAAAAGAGACAGATTTAGATACAAAGCGGGAAGCGGTGTCAAGGAAAGAGAAAACGGAAGGGGGAGGAGTTGGTTGGTAGAGGTTGTTTAATCGAAGAGTCGACTCATGTTTAAGACCTACATTGACTATATCATCTACACAATTTACCTCGGACCGTTTTATGAAGACCTTATACTTTGGGGCAAAGTTACGATAGAAGGTACCTAAAACTTCCGGTTCGTGAACACTAACATCTAGGCGATTGAACAGAGTAAGAATACCAGTTGCATATTCATCAATGGTTTCTTCTGGACCTTGCGTTCTCCTAAGTATTTCCTGTTTTAAGAAAAAATCCATGCCAGATTGGCCTCACCTAACTTTAAGCTCTCTCGCGAATCCTGACCAACATTTAATTTTATATTTATTCAAAAGAAACCATTTACTAGCACATCCTTCTAACATACCAGGAATGACGGGAATAAATAAATCTAGGGACATAGTGGCACATGCCGCAATATCTTCAACTTTCTATAAGAATTCTACGACAGATAGACCCTTTTCTTCGCCTGAAAATTTTAGGTTCCACTTGCGATTTATGTCTAAAGCAGGACTAAACCGAGATAGCTTACACGTAACCGGGAGGGAGGTTTGATTAACAACATTCATGTTCGCCTTAGGGCTCAGTTCAATACGACGGTCTACGATTTGCACTAGAGTGAGTGGAAGCACAATCATTTAACACATCCGTATTTCTGTGCGGATCAACACAGTGAGGATTATCGGGCACATAATCACTTTCACTCTCCATTGTCTACAGATATAATGAGTGGACAATATAAGGTATGTCATAAAACAATAGTAAAATCGCAATGAGAACACAGAGATTATGAGCAAGATGTAATAAGATATATATTGTGGGGTGATGTTGACTAAAGTTATAACGGAGGCGATGTGTAGACACCACGTTAAAGAAAAGGTCTGAGTTACAGGAAAAACGAAATCACCTCTGCTTAACAGAAAGTCAACGTTTCGATTAAACATTCTGACCGAGAACCATGCCTCTGCATACCAATAATTGTGACCCTCGCCGCGCACTCACACCTACTACCACGAACACTTACCTCTTGGACTGGTCGAAACAGGCTAAAAACAGCCTGGAGCTGGACTCGTACCTCATCAATCAACGATAGGAAGCAGAAAGGTGATAACCCGCACACCCAAATAAAAGAATGGGATCAAAACATAAATTTATTAACACAAGTAGGAATTCAAATAAAAACATAAAGTGAACAAAAATTAAGAGGGGATACAGAAAAGAAATCACTTACGTATCAAAGACGTAAGGACCTTAAAACATACAGTTGTGTTTCCCATAAAATAAGTACCGTCTGGTAGATATTAAGAAATTGTAAGGAAACGTGAATTGCATTTATAGCAGAATTAGAACAAACCTCGTTCTTGGCAAAGTAATTTATGGAACGAAGCATCCCTTTCATCAAAGCGAGAAGTTGGATACGTACAATGAAAGTGAATATTTTCTTTCTTAAATTACACCAACGAGCATTCGGTAATACCAGACACGAGTTCAAATCGTATCTCACTTTAAAAGACGCGGTTCACAACAATCACCTCTAAGGGTCCGCATCCCCAGACAATAAACCAAACAACACCGGGAAGAAGGCCCGGCAAGAAACAAAAAAACGGCAATATATGAAAGATGAGAGGTTGGCATAGTTACGAGATCGCTAAATGTACCCAACAATGTAAAAGGTAAAATGGAAAGCAAATCTTTAAAATAAACAACCAAAAACGGCGTATAAGCCGAGAACGCAAGCAAATAAAAAGAAAAATAAGGGTGTTGTTAAAAAGCCACATGTGAGATACGGAAAAATATGATATATTGAAACAAATACATCCACGCCAACTCAATCACGTACGGTCTGCAGGACAAAATGAATATTACTATCAAGACACGTTACGAGGAAACTCATACAGCATGATAAAGCCGGGATACATCAAAGGAACGCGACACACTGGAGCAACAAGGTCACACAC
The DNA here is from genome assembly GCF_040414725.1 of Anabrus simplex. NCBI lineage: Eukaryota > Metazoa > Arthropoda > Insecta > Orthoptera > Tettigoniidae > Anabrus > Anabrus simplex. The sequence goes on along the minus strand of NC_090266.1, from coordinate 925,232,368 downwards.
CCCTAATGGCCTCAGCAACTACCGACTTAACAACGGTTCAAGCTATACAAGAATTGAAAACACTGGTCAACAATCTCAGCATACAACAAACTGCCTTCCAACATCAACTGGAGCAATTACAAGCTTATGATAACGCTTCAGAACAAGACCAGAACGAGACGGTAATGCACCAAGCAGAAGACAACGTCCAGCCTCAACGAGTACCCTCTACATGGAGACAGTTACGACCACAACACCTGAATCAGGGTTGGACAAATCCCGATCCCGACAAAGTGTTGCAGTTAGCAAAACATCTGGAACAACAACTTCTGCTGCTCCCCTCCGGAAGAGACAAACACGACATCGAGAGCATCTTGTGGGCCCTGTCAGCCTGGGAGAAGTTGGACGCCGCCCAAAGAACATACTTCGCCACTCGCGCAAATCTACTCTACGTAGCTACAAACAAAGGCTGGGCCCAGGCTATCCAACTAGACCAGGCCACTTCCGAATCTCTCGCGTGGACTCCGGAGGGGTTCACATTTCAACCAGTTGCTCGGCCAGCCCCGGTCAGCCGCGGCAGGTCCCGAGGACGGGGCCGCGGCGCTCGGGGGGCCAAGCCAGCAGCCACAGTACCAACATGAGCCGACGGACTCCGGGGTGGACAACCTGCAGCGAACTTCGGCACCCGTCCCCGACGCCTGCAGGGGTCCTTCAGAGATCTCTCACGGGCCTGCCACCGCCAGAGATACCCCCGGATCCAACACCATCTCAACCAGCTTTGACGACACTGCAAGACAGCAAGCCACGCTTGCGCATGTAAATATAGCCTGTTTTATGTGTTTCTTTTGTATTTCAGTGACTATTTCTTTTGTTATGTTATTGTATGCCTTTCGGCCAAAACCTGTTTAAAACTTTATGTAAACTATATATATAATAAAGCACTGACGACGGTTAGCTTCACTGCCCTCGTCGCCAGATCCCTCGCTGACTCGCGGGCTGCGCCCCGTGCTGTCTCCCATACACGCGCCCCAGCTCAGGCTATAAAAGGCGACCGTGGGAGCAGTACGAGGACAGTCAGCAGCCAGAGAGGGAGAAGGCAACATGAATTACACAACATTAGCTTTAACGCAACATCAACACCAACACAAGCTCAGCCAGTCATAACCATGAAGAAAATATGGCGTAGGGTCTCAATTCAGAACAACAGGCAAAAACACACACCATTCACACCGAGCTATTTTCCGTTCCCACATATTGAATAATTTGTAAGAAAAACAAACGCACACAAGATAGCAAATGAAAATTTAAAAACTTGTAGAACAGGGTCTCAGTACACGAAATCAGCATAACCAAAATAAATACCTTACATTCCGAAGAATAGAACCAGCATATTCTGTATAAGTTTAATCAAAATCATTTACTCTGAGCAGAGAGTCACGTAGGGTTGACGATAAATCAATTTAATAAACCAAGCAAAATCTAGTGCAATAAATTTGTAGCTTTACGTTCCACCTTCCTTGCATCAGACATTGTTGTCTCTCAGAGAGCGGAAGGCAAAGCGCGTCACAAGAGAGACATGGTTCGTCAAGATATTGATGGCATGAGACGCCATCTGTCAAAGAGAAGCTAAAGATACGTCATGTTTGGGAATATAACAAATTGATACGTTCGAGACATTACCGCGAGTGCGACGTCAGAATGGTGCAACACAAGGTCGAACTTGATGTAGCACAGTACGGCTTCGTCCATCGAGTTCATTCCTAACTTAGCCCTTATTTCCTCATTCCGAATACCCTCCTGCCATTGTTCCAACCTGTTTGTACCATCAATTTTTTCTCGCAACTTTCATGTCTGTTACTTCTAAGTAATGAATAAGATATCCTGAGCTTTCGCTCCCGTAAAGCAAAGTTGGTCTGAAAACAGTAAAGATAGTTTCGTCCGGGAGCTAACTTCCTTCTTACAGAATACTCTTGATCGCAACCTGCGGGATCACTGCATTAGCATTACTGCACCTTGAGTCAATCTCACTTACTACACTACCGTCCTGGGAGAACACACATTCTAAATACTTGATATTAACTACCCGTTCCAGCTTTGTATTCCTAAACCAACATTGAATTCTCTTGGATTTCTTGTCTGTCGACATCAGTTTATTCTTAGAAAGGTTAATTTTCATACCATGCTCATTTCACCTATTTTTAAATTCCAAGAGATTAGACTGGAGGTTTTGGGAAGAATCTGCCATTAAGACAAGGTCGTCAGCATAGGCCAGACTGCTTACTACATTTTCAACTAACTGAATCCCTTCCTGCCACTTAATACCTTTCAGCAGATGATCCATGTAAATTATGAACAAAAAGGTGAAAGATTACAGCCTTGTCTGACGCCTGTGAGTGCCCTGAACCAAGAACTCATTCTGCCATCAATTCTCACTGCAGCCCAATTGTTCACATAAATGCCGTTGTTTGCTTTTAATAATCTACCCTTAATCCCATAGTCCCTCAGTATTGCGAACACCTTTTCCCTCGGTACTCTGTCGCATGCCTTCTCTAGATGTACGAAACATAACTGTATATTCCTTTCATAGCATTTTTCCGTTAGCTGTCACATTCTGAAAATCTGATCCTGAAAACCCCTCTGTGGTTTAAAACCTCACTGATTATCACCCAACTTCCTCTCAACCACTGATTGCACCCTTCCTTCCAAGATGCCAGTTAAAAACCTTGCCTGGTAAACTGATTAATGAGATACCTCGATTGTTGTTGCAATCTTTCGTTTTCCCTTGCTTATAGAGAGGTACAATGACTGCTTTTGTCCAATGTGAATGTACCTTACTCTTTACTCCATGAGACCATTTTTTCTCTGGCTTCCCACTATACTTCACCATTTCAGGTCTAATTTCATCTATTCCTGCTGCTTTTTGACAATGGGGTTTATTTACCACACTTTGCACTTCATCAAGTGTAATTTCACCAACATCACTGTCCTCTTCTTCATGAGATCGATTGCTTGCGGCATCACAAGGAAAATACCCTTTTACGTTGTGAAGATTTTCAAAATACGTAGTGTGTCCGGAAAATACGTATAAATCCGTCGGGGTGACGTATCACGTATCGTGGAGGCGCCGCCAGGTGGCACTGCTGTTGTCGCCAATCTTCTCAACGCTCAGTTCGAGTCGGAGAGCTCTGCGTGTCAGTAGCAGTGTGCGGCTGCTTGTTGAAAGTTACCCGTTTTCACTTGCCGTCGGTATGAAGCTCTCTCTGATTGAGGAACAGCGCATCAACATCAAGTCTCAGAGCCTCGGTCGCCCGAGTTCGACCGGATTTGGCACAAGGGGGCAGGTGGATCCTTCATCACGACAATGCGCCCGCTCACACGTCGCTCGTTGTGCGTGAGTTTTTGGCCCGATGCTCAATCACCGTGACAGACCACCCGCCTTATTCACCCGATTTAGCCCCTTGTGACTTCTTCCTGTTCCCGAAATGCAAAATGGTGCTTCGGGGGCGGCACTTGGGTGATGTGGAAGCCATCAAGGGAGAAACGACACGGCAACTGAACAGCATCACAACTGAAGACTTTTAACAATGTTATCAACAGTGGAAACGGCGTTGGCAGAAGTGAATCTTGTCTCAGGGAGAGTACTTTGAAGGAGACCATATTGTAATACCTGAATAATTGTCAAATAATTATTCAACTTTTATACGTATTTTCCGGACATACTACGTATTCCTTCCACCTCTCCAGTGATTCCCTGTGATTTATTATGAGTTCACTTCACCTGATTTACCCAAAACAATATTCATTTTCTTTTTCCCTTCGTTCCTAAGATTCTTTATTACTGACCAGAAAGGTTTCCCTGATGCTTGACCTAGATTTTCCAAGTTATAATAACAAAAATCTTCCCATGACTTCTTCGATTCAACAACTGTTTCTTTCGCTCTGTTTCTTTCCTCTACATACAATTCCCTGTCTGCATCAGTCCTTGTTTGTAACAATTTCTTATACGCCTTTTTTCACTTTTACAAGCTGCTCTCACTCTATCATTCCACCAAGAGGGTCGCTTTTTCCATCTTTACACACAGTTGTTCCTAGACATTCCCTTGCTCTTTCTACTACAGCATCCCTGTATGTCACCCATTCTCTTTCTATATCCTGGGCCTGCTTACTGTCTACTCTTTTTAACTTTTCACTAATCATATCCATGTACTTCTGTCTAATTTCTTCATTCTGGAAAATGTCTACCCTTATCCATCTACAGAGCCGGCCCCGCGGTGTAGGGGTAGCATGTCTGCCTCTTGTCCGGAGGCCCCGTGTTCGCTACTCCACCGGGTCAGTGCTTTTTACCTGGATCGGAAGGGTAGTTCGAGGTCCAATCTACCTGCGTGATTACATTTGAGGGGCCATCCTTCGGTGAGATGGCGGCCCCGGTCTAGAGGACCAAATATAACGGCCGTGAGGATTCGTCGTGCTGACCACATGGCACGTCGTAATCTGCAGGCCTTTGGGATGAGCAGCGGTCGCTAGATAGGCCAAGGCCTTTCGGGGCTGTTGCGCCATGGGTTTTTTTGGTTATCCGTCTACAGACAGATTTCACTTTCTCTATCCTAGGCCTAGAGAAGTTCACTATATATGAGATAGTGGTCTGTATCACAAAATAGTCTCCGGAATACCCTTATATACCCGACAGATTTCCTGAATTCAAAGTCGGTTATGATATAGTCTATTATGCATTTGGTGCCCCTATTCTTTCATGTGTAGCGGTGAATAGTCTTATGTTTAACGAATGTATTTGTCACTGGTAATCCCATACTTGCACAGAAGTCCTACAAACGCTCCCCATTCATATTAGCTTCCATATCTTCCCCACATTTACCAATCACCCTTTCGTATCCTTCATTTCGATTTCCAACTCTCGCATCGAAATCGCCCATTAATACTATTCGATCCTTGTTGTTGACCCTGAATACGATGTAAACCAATGCTTCATAAAACTTGTGAACTTCATCCTCATTCGCACCCTCACATGGTGAATACACTCAGACATTTCTCGTCCTAATTCCTCCAACCGCCAAATCTACCTACATCATTCGCCCATTTACGGGCCTAACAGAAACTTTGTTGCGTGCAATAGTATTCCTGATGAACAGTCCTACCCCACACTCTGCCCTTCCCTTTTTAACACTCTGCTGACTCAGCCAGTTTTACTTTCCTTCTTCCATAAGCCCCATTAATATTGACATTTCCCCATCGAATTCCATTTCGTTCACCAAGCTGTTTCCAAGAAGTCCCTCGCCTGTCATATTAGAGTGGAACTCTCTTGCTCCCATAGGTCCGAGGCTTGCTCCAAACGTTATGAGCGTGCTCGATGAAAAATTATGTGAAGCACGATGCTACCCTACTTACACACAGTTCACGGGAGTATCTCTACTCTAACGGGTTAGGGAGCACCGGTGGATTTCATAGTCCTAGCCACCTGAACACAAAGAGGGCCATGATTCAGAATACTGTATGTCCGAAATGCCATCTCCAATTCCATAGCAGCTGTTATCCCGACTCTCAGGACCCCTTACTAGGCCACTCAGCCGTTGCTAATGGTTCACGAACTAGGACGTGACTACAGTAACCCACACCATGAACCACACGTAAACCAAATTTAAAAATCGAAGTTATTATTATTATTATTATTATTATTATTATTATTATTATTATTATTATTATTATTATTATTAAACACGTTAATCCCTTCTCCTACTGACAGGGATTCCTCTAGAAGATACTGCTCCGGCTAAGGACGAAAGACCCCTCTATAAAATGACGTCCTGCCTTTATAGCCCACCTGGCTTTTAGAAAACCCTTAGTTTTCCTAATGCTGCGAGGTTTCCCAAAACTTCGAGAATACCAGTTAGCAGCCTAGATTCGTGTACTCTTTCTATGTGTCATCGACAGTTGGACAGTAATGCAGTTTGCCGTTCTTTAGTGCATTCCTCTGCGCTAATTCCAGCACCCCTAGTGCTTGGAGTCTTCCTTACTGAATACACCATATTTCTCAACTCTGTAGAATCTCAATGCTTCAATGCTGGAATATTATTGCTCTATGCTTAATAATGTGCATTTTAAAAATAGATATTGCAATACCTTATTCGTTCATTTGCCTTATCATGCAGGTTTACACTTTATAAAACTCAGCAACATCTTTCCTCCTACGTTCCTTCACACAGCTTCGGTCCTCGGAGAGTGTAGGTATCCTGGGCTTGAATTTTGAATTTTGGAATTTTGGGGGCACAATACTGTAGAACACAGAAGCTTGATAATGGCGGTAAATTCAATATACAGTACTTTATTTACCGTTTCCTACGAATACATCATGTCTTTGCATATTCCATGAGATCGATATTTTCTGTGGGGATATTCAGACTTGCTGGAAATGTAGGACAAAATGACGGGAATTTTACCAAATAAATATAAGACCATTAAATATGAAGTCTCTCTCTCTCTCTCTTCGTTTGTCGTATTAAACAAGGGACTGAGAACATGTACGATTGCGTTTTTCAATGAGTAGAACTTCGTATTTCTTAAACGTGGTTTAAATTTTAAATTTTTGTAGCTCGAAGCATTTTATGAATGCTCTAGTATGTAGTATGTAGACTGTATGTTTTTAATGTAACTTGTGCTGGTATCTGTAGAAGCACACTTCTAATGTTAATTGCCTTTCAGACTAAACATATTTATTAAGCAAGTATGTTCTTAGACTTATATCTCATTTTACATCAAGGCTACATAAAGAGACAATTCATCTCAATGGCAAGTAAACTATCAAACACTTCAATTCGTTGCTGTGGTTTCATACACTTATACGTAGATGTCAGTACTTCACCACTTTTTCAGCTTTTATGTTCGGTTTTGAAGGATTCTCCCAGGATTTCCTGTTTCCCAGGCCACTTAAATAGCATTAGTTCAATAAATTCATTAATGGCCAACGCCCCCGGAATGAATTAATACCAGTTTCCTGTATGTATGCAATTAATTTCACTTTGTACACAATTTGTATCCGTTATCGTTGTCGGTCTGAAAGCTTTCTGAAATCCCAGTTGAAAGTTGACGAATAAAAGCTGTAAAAATGTTTAAATGAAGATCCACTTTCACAAAACAATATTTTACGAATGCTTCATGATACGTGAGAAAAGTTATACTTAACGAAAGTCGATTCTAGATCGCTATGATTTCATCAGCTATTTTGAGAATAAATTTTCTCGAAGTTTCTTCCACGTTTGCCCTATGCACCCATCACAGCTGACATCACAAAAACACACCTCACAAAACCGAATTCATGCTTATAAAGACATGGGCTCGGCGAGTGACATTATCACTAGCTCCTAAAGAAGGCGGCCGCCGGGGTGAGAATCACAGAATGCAGATCGCGGGCTTTCTGAACTCAAGTTGGCAGGTTCGATCGAGGCTCAGTCCGGTGGTATTTCAAGATGCTCAGTTACGTCAGCCTGACTTACTAGAAATCTCTTGGGACAAAATGGCATCTTGAAACACAGTGAATGTAGTTCGTAGAACGTGAAGCTAAATAAATTATTATTTTCAAAAACAAGAACAACGGTCAATCCATGTGGGATATTTGAACTGGAAAAGCATGTCGTTGTGGTTCGGACTCTATGAAAAACTGGATGTTACGTGACTATGATCACGATATAAACACTCGCGTAGAATTCCAAGATTAATTTTTGGAATACGTGGGTCTAGTCGTCAAATGTATCAAATATATCTCCCTTTTAACATACATACATACATACATTCTATGCCCAAGTACACGAGTTTGAATCTTGGCGTAGTCAATTTGAAAGTACAGAATACTTGGATTCGAGACACCGTCTCTATGGATATATTGGCATGTTGAACAACGACGACGACCATTATAATTGCAATAATAATAATAATAATAATAATAATAATAATAATAATAATAATAATAATAATAATAATGCAGTAAATCCAAGAGTGTTTGAGCCTGGTCATTATTTTCCTCAGAATCAGATAATCTACGCATGAGTCGGTAAGAGTATTCCGTACAAGGCAATTACCAGAGTCTTCATTTATGTGGAGGCCGTGATAGCTGGGTGACGTTGTCAGTGGCTTCTCACCATGACGGCCACGATTCGATTATTATACATACATACATACTGCACCCGCCCACTTCCCGAGTCCCAGACTAGCATTAATCTCAGGGGTGTCGGTTCATTATTTAAGTCCACAAATATATAAATATAGAGGCATAATAGAACACGGGAATGAACGGAGCAATTTAAAATTAAAATGGGGAAAGCTCAATTGTAAACTTGAATTTAAGGACTCCATGATAGGATTAGGAAGTGACTGTTAACTTTAAAAAGGGTCTCATCTAACTACAATAAAAAGATTATGAGAATGGTTTCCTTTGAATTAATTGCCAGAAGGAGCAGTTTATTACGCCACCCGACGTACCAAACTTTGATACATTTGGCAATGATATTTAAATTTCCACACATGTTACATAAACAAATCACTTGCTATACCGCAAGTGGTATCAATATGTTGCTGGGTTGCTTCTGAAAGAAATTACAAGTGGAGTATAACTTATGGATCGATTCCATTTGAATCGAACCGTTGTTCAAGGATATAGCTTCCTTCTATCGGGAGCCCGAGCATAACCCATGTTACGGTCGGCTTCTCGATTTAACTAAGATGACGTACCCCGGCTATATACATTTTTCCGAGACCGGTACTCGGACTGGGTAATGTTTCTCGTGAATTACGAAAAATGGATTACACGGACAGTTCCTATCTTACGATGTCCAGCTGATACTATACCACTGAATTAGCATTTATATTTTATTTACACATGATCTGAAATGTTACAAAGTAGCCTCAGTAGACTACTACCACAGATGAGATAACGAGAAGCGGTGGGAAATACCGTGCCGATGACCTCCCCTCGCATCACAAGCGAAGTAAACAAACACACCAAGTATTACTGTCACCTGTCCCGTGCGGAAACCGTACAATAACGAGGTAACAAATGACTATAATATTTATTATTCTTATTATTCAAACATACGAGTAGAGGGATGTTGTCACCAATTAATTAATTCACTATCGTCAGAATATTCATTCATCCCCGAAATTATCATCCTTGAAATTATTATTGCTATTATTATTATTATTATTCTCAACGGTTCCTGGCACTGCCACGTTTGATTAATATCGTCATTATTATGCGGGACGCAAACACAAATGGTTATTACTGTTTGTATTATTATTATTATATCCCTCATGTGATTATTATTATTATTATTATTAATGAATAGGTGACTCTAGATCTTATTATTATTATTATTATTATTATTATTATTAACGTCACTCAAGATGTTATTATTATTATTATTATTATTAATGTCACTCATGATTATTAATATTATTATTAATGAACCGGTCACTTCCGCCAAAAATGCATTAGGATATCGGTCGCAAATACAATTATTTCACTGATCAACCAACGACATCATTACTGTTATTATTATTACAATTATTATTAATCTGACCGCGACGATTTGACATCGTCCTAACATTGTTACTATTATTATCGGTTGCATATTCTCATTTAGATTCCCGTTTAACATCTTTATCAACGCTCAATTAATTAAGGCGGTACAATCCTTTATCTGCAATATTTATTATTATCGTCACGCCATCATGATTGTCATCACTCGTCATTACAATGATTACAATATCCGATCATTTATGTGGAATCTGAACTCTCATTATCCTTAGATCCGTAGTATCTCGACGAATAGCGGTGCAGTCTATTTATTTCGTACATGCTGTCACGGGTTCGAATTCTACCCGCTACGTAACTCAGTATTTCTCTGTGACACTGCCCGTACATTTTACACTCATTTCAATATCCTAAGTGTCTCTCGTACGGAATTTATATCCCTTTCTATCTCAATATTCCTTGATTCATTTATTTCTCACAGAATTATCAACTGACTTATTTATTCACTTCTGACATCGTACGACCTTTTATTATCTGACTGCAGGTTCTTTAACATTTTTCTATCTCATTTTGATCTACGCCTTAATTCATTCTCCACAAATAATCGTAACATCTTGAAATTATATTTACCAAAATTTGACAATCATGGTTTCGTAATATTAGTCCTACGTGTTCCGGCTACTGAATTGCAAATTTAAGACACGACATTTATACGTAAAAAAATATTGGACCGTAATTTAAACCACACGTTCATTAACATGTACGGATTATTAGCACCGATCTACATTTCAATATTATTAATTTATCAAGTTAAATTACCACACACTTTATTTCCGAATTAAAAAACGACATCCCGTCATTAAATGATTCCCGATAAATTCAACACCTGATCACTTAAATTTTATTATTACGCACGGCTCACTAAAATTCCAATATCTCATGAATTATTATTACTATTAATATCGCTTCTCACAAATTTAACAACTTTACTTTGGCATGAGAAGGCTGGACTTTCCTTCAATGTCATTACATAACTCGTCAAACTGACAAACAGAAAAGCACATATCGGGTCTATTTGACTATGATAACAAAATCAAATGTTAAAAAAATATTCTTGACTACAAAGAAAATATGAATGCATGCATGACTTTACGTACTACCCTATATCTACAAAATTTACATCTACAAAAAACTGAATACATAAAAAGACCCGATTATTTACATGGTTATTATTTAATACTGTCCGTGCTACAAATTTAGGATGGGGTCGTTAAGCGACTCATCTTGTTACAGATGGTAACCAAGTCTAATCAAATTATTCCCATTTTTCCAATCACGCTAACATTTCCCAAATATTATCTACATTTTAGTACTCATCTTAGTTATAGGTAATCCATTGCAGCTTGGCAGATAAGAGGCTCCTTTCGGCCCCTATCCGCCGTATTACTCCTCCGTTCTTGATGGCGTAGTTCCACAAATGATTTCCTGGCACATTACCATTTTTACACTAATTATCACAATACTTTACCATTGACAATGTTAACACTGAAAACTTTACTTTTATTAAACAAATTAATACCCTAGACCCAAAAATTTAATATTTTACACTGTTTTAAGCTTCGTCCAATTACCGCACACATGGACATGGACACGTACGACGGTGTGTCGAATTTTACGCCCGTCGCGATTTATGTCGTCCGACGCGATACGCCTGTTTCATACGGCCCTCTTGAAGTGTTCACGATAGCGGTGCGATATTCCAAATTACAGGCTATTGTTCCCTCAAAGTACTGTTCGTCACACAGTATGTTATTTACGTACTTATTGCGGTGCAATTTATATTACTCACTCTTACAATGCAATTAATTGACTTCACTATGATATTTATAACTGGCAAACACGGTCCTAAGTTAACTACTTTCAGTTCATGTTGCTTGAGCGCGATCACATTTTATAAGTACTGGCGGATGTTCGCGCCATTAAATGTTGAGTTACTGTACGCCCGACGGATTTGAAGTCAGCTGCGAACGACGGTTCAGATCCAGAGATTCATTTCAAGTTTGTTGGCGAGTATCCCTTGCGCCCGTATATATGGATGAAGCTTTCCCTCGCGGATTCATTGAAACCATACCCTTGAGGGAGGGGGTGGATTTTTAATATCGGCACTTGCACTCCGAATTGGACGTTAAAATTTATATCAAATTAATCCACTCCTCTAGCTTATTTGCTGGATTAAATATGAACTCATGGCGATCATAGATTTAGGAGATACGGGTGGATTTAGCTCCTCACATTTCGCGCCTTTGGAAGCGTCCCTTACAACGTGGTTTTCGTCCAGCCAATGACATTCAAGCTGTCTGGTTTCCAAGAAATCCAGCCTTCAATTTATTTAATTTGCCAATAATTATTGATTATTTTTCCATGCGTGACATCTAATAAATTCATTACATCGATCCGTGTACTCACAATAATTTATTACTGATTACTTTTGAAGTTACGAGAATATCTCATCCATCATTCCGTAAGATGGTGTCCCTGTGTCTCCATCTAAATTTTCGTGATTGGCCTGCAAGTGGTCACGTGATTTAAATTTCCACCTGCGATAACCTAGGCTAGCGAATGTCCTCGCAACCACTGTACTTTTCCATTCAACCTTTCCTGGAATTCATGACGTCGCGGAAGTTTCCGTCCGCCAAACATATCCCAGCGCACTACTCATGTTGCAAGCTTCCTTTGTGTCAAACTACCCCCTTCTCTTTCTGACCAAGACTTATTTGTGGACTTGTATTTTTCTGGTCGCCAACTAATGGGCTCCCCTGCTGTGAAGCAGCTAAATGTTGTTGTGTCGAGCTAATCCGTCAGGCTCCAGTCTGTCGTGTTCCTTAGCTCATATTTCGACACTACACAGATGAAATATTTTCAACTACACTTCTGTATTTCAATAAATGTTCCATTTCCCTTCATAAATCAAATCATGATTGACTTTGGGCCTAAGTCACTCGGGTTCATCTTCCTCTTTCCCAGGTAAAAAATCTAGTGAGCATCATGAGATTTTTTATGATGTTTCCATATCATCACTATCATGATTTGACATCGGATCCTCTGTTCTGCGACGGCTATTGATTTCATCTCTCAGCATCTGGTTCCTGAACCTTAACTCATCATTCTGTCTTTCGATTTGATGGATCGTATTGACAAATTCCTGCACGTCGCTGTCTATCTCACCACACTCCGGACATGGCCTTGCTTCAATTGGTGTATGGATTACTTGGACTTCTTCTTCCCTTCCGTCTTCTTCTTCATCCTCTTCTTCGACATCATCTTCTTCGTACTCGTCATCTGCTTCCTCTCGTTCATCCTCTGCTTCCCTTTGGTCTGCTGGCGTGTGGTAAAGCTTTAAATTCCCAGCGTTATAGATGTTCTCTGAACTTCCATCCAAGCTCTGAACTTTGCAAGCATTGTTGTCATAAGTTTGTATAATCTTGCTAGGGGCTTTACGTCGCACCGACACAGATAGGTCTTATGGCGACGATGGGATAGGAAAGACCTAGGAGTTGGAAGGAAGCGGTTGTGGCCTTAATTAAGGTACAGCCCCAGCATTTGCCTGGTGTGAAAATGGGAAACCACGAAAAACCATTTTCAGGGCTGCCGATAGTGGGATTCGAACCTACTATCTCCCGGATGCAAGCTCACAGCCGCGCGCCTCTACGCGCACGGCCAACTCGCCCGGTTGTATAATCTTGAAAGGGCCAACGAACAATTTACAAAACTTGTGTTACACCTTCTGCTCTGGGTTAGATACACTAGGCTTCTTCACTAGAACGAGCTCGCCAACCCTCAACGGACGGTGGAATCGCTTATTCCGCAACCTGCTCAATCGTCGTTCTGCTTGTGCCTCCAAATGTTCCGGTGTCTTTCTAATGCAAAGTTCGCTGGACACGCGTGGATATGCAGGACATGCTACTGCATCGTGCCATGGCCTGGCCGGATATCTGTTAAAGTGAACAACTTCCGGTATCTGGCCTGTTGTCTTGTGGATCGTGCTGTTAATACATTTAGTTATAAGGGACACCACGTCAGTCCACCGCCAATGTGCCTCGGAACAATAGATCCTGCAAAATTTTGCAATCTCTCGCATGATCCTCTCTGATGGATTCGATTCGGGATGGCGAATCGAACTAAGTACATGCTGAATGTCTAGTTGTCGTAATTGATTTGCAAACGCTGCAGATGTGAACTGACTACCATGATCAGTAAGGATCTTCTTAGGCTTTCCCATCTGTGGAATGATATGTGAAGTAATTCCTCGTAGTGCAGTTTTAGAATTTGCCTTTTGCAGCGGATACAAGGCTACCAATTTAGAAAATACATCTAAACTAACAAGGATGAATTGGTTTCCCCTACGGGCCTTGGGGAGCGGTCCCTACAGGTCCATTGCGAATATCTCGCGGGGTTCAGTAGGTAACAGTGGGCGCGGAGATTGCTTAAGTAAGTACGGATTAGGTTTAATCCTTTGGCAGACGTCGCATGATCGTAGTACATTTCGGACTGTTTGGTTCATCTTGGCCCACACGAATGTCCCTTGGATAGTTGCCAAAACCTTCCCTATACCTCCGTGTCCAATGACCCGGTGTACATGGTTGACTACCGGTACTTGCATTTCAGATGGTATGACTACGCGAAGTTTCGTGTGTTCCTCATCCAAAAACTTATGAAGAACCCCATTCAAATAATGGTAGCTCGCTGATAATTTACTGGCTCTGTCATACTGCGGATTGTCTGGCTGCAATGTTTTGTTAAAGAACTCTATCATCAAGTTAGTGAACCCATCTCTCTTCTGTATCGCTCCTATGTCCTTCAGATTACTTAAGACCTCCTGATCCTCTTCTATCAACTCAATTTGGTGGAATACGGCTTCCTCCGGGTTTGGATGTCGACTCAATGTGTCTGCCAAAATATTGAGTTTAACGGGGCAATGTTCGACCGTCAGATCATATTGTTGGATGAATAGTGCCCAACGGCTAACCCTCTCACTTGCCATATTGGTTTTCATAATGAACGTCAGCGCTTTGTGATCGGTACGGATAACAATCTGAAAACCATAAACGATCTTCTTCCAATACTGCAAAGCGCTCACGATAGACAGCATTTCCAATTCCGTGATAGTGTACTTTACCTCATGCTTCCGCAATTTCCGGCTCATGAAGGCAATATAGGTTTTTATGCTTGGATCATCGGAGTTTTCCTGTAGTAACACGGCTCCTATACCAATAGTTGAGGCATCTGTTTGAATTATGAATCTAAGGCTGAAATCAGGGTATCCGAGCTTAACATTATGCAATAATCGCTGCTTAGTCTGAGCGAAAGCCTCATCACACGTATGGTCCCACTTCCATCGATTATTTTTCTTAAGTAGGTCCTGCAATGGTGCTACTACGGTTGTGTAATCAGGGCAATGATCAGCGAAGAACTGACATTTTCCAAGGAATTGCCGAACATGTTTTACTTTAGTAGGCTTAGGAAACATCCTAATGGCCTCAATTTTGACTGGGTTTGGTCGCACACCATCTCCATCTACAAGGTGACCCAAAAATAACACCTCCTTCTGACAAAAATGTGATTTCGATAGGTTGACCTTGAAGTTATGCCTTCCTAAATCGGTGAGGACTTCATTAATATTTTCCAAGTGTTCCGAAAGTGTTTTTGTAGCTACCAAGATATCATCCACATACATGATAGTCGCCTCTTTGACCTTTGGACTTAGATTACGGTCAAGAGCTCGAATCAGAACCGAACCCGCGTTCTTGAAACCGAACGGGAGACGTTTAAAAACATAAGTCTGTTGATCGAATAAGAATCCCGTCAACAACTTAGATTTAGCTTCCAACAGTATATGATGAAACGATGACGTCAGGTCAAAAGTGGTAAAATATTCCATATCCTTAAATCTTTTCAGGATCTCTTTAATAGGCGGAGCCTGCTCATACTCTGGGACTAATCTCTCGTTGATAGCACGCGTATCAAGGCAAATGCGTACCGATCCGTCCGGTTTCCTTACTATCACTAAAGGATTTAAAATGGCGTCGGTGATTTCAAAATCAGTCCACTTGCTTCCATTTCTCTAATAGCTTCGCGGACTTGGGGATAGAATTTCTCGGCAATTGGATATAATTTCTTCTTGTACGGGGACCAATCATTTACGTTTAATTCGTATTCAAAATTTTCAATTTTTCCAGGTTTTGAGCCAAACGTGTGGCTATGCTTTGTTAAAATTTTGGATAATTTTTCCTTCCCCTCGGGACCTATTACAGCTGCATTAACTTTATCTGCTATGACTTTCCCACAGTTGACTTCACCTTCCGGCAACTCTGCAGCAAATAGTTTGCAATCATCAGAGGTCACATGATCATCCGTCTCACTCATGACAATTTCCTCCTTCCTAAGCGGATTCATGACTTCGGTGTTCCAAATTTCTTCACGCTCTCCTATCTCCGACTGAGGGTTCATGGTTGTATCCTCAATACCTTCCCTGTGCTTAAACCTGACAGAGTTATCCCCCATATCAATCACAGCCTGGTATTCAGTCATAAAATCAGCCCCTTGGATCAAGTTATAGTTGATTTTATTCATGATAATAAATGTATGGGCAAATTTTGAATTTCCAATTTCAATCTCCAATAATGCCTGGTTCTTACATATGACGGATTTATCCGGGATAATTCCACGAATCTTCAAATTTGAAACTGGGATAATCGGGATGTTTACTTTGGATTGTAGTTCATTTACCAGAACTTGGGATACTACTGATACGCTGGCGCCTGTATCAATGAGTGGTCGAACCCTCACGTGTTTGATCCTAGTGTATATCACTGGTAGTCTCTTAATTTCCTTTGAAATTTGGATTTCGGGATCGTCAATTAATTCGTCAGAGCTCACAACCCATGTATCGACCTCTGCGATGATCCATTCTTCATTTAAAATCCGGCGTTTTTTTTCGCCCCGAGCCGTCCTTCAGATTCGAACGTCGGTGCATTCGGGTTCAAGTCGCTGCCCCCTTTCCTTGCTCTTTGGAATTGCAAGCTCTCCGCTCCTATTGCTTCCACATCACGGCCTCGATCATGGATCGCCTCCTTCCATTTTCTCTTGTTCAGCTCTTCTATGTACCGCCTAGACTCTTGATATCTGTCATCCTTCTCCTGACGAGATCCTCCCTGGTAATATCTCGGGTTCCCTTGATTTCTAGATGGATACGGCCTATAATTATTTCTCTGGAATCCACGAAAACCCCTGTCAGCTCGAAATTGACCTTGGTTGGTTTGCCGGTTGCCTTCCGCAAAATTCCTAGGTCTCGTCCATTGTCGCGGCTTCCACTCCGTATTATATGCTCGACGAGGTTCCGGATCAGTACTTGTTCCCTGGTTCTTTGTACTAGTGATCTTTGTTTCGATCGTCCGTTCGATATTGTTCACCTGTTGGTCCCTGTTCCTAAGTTGTCTCGGGTTCGAATGATGCGTTGTGAGGTCTAATTGGCGCAACAAAACCTCCGCTTGGACAGCCGTCTGGACATTTGACGCTATCATCATTCGTTGGACCTCGAATGGCAATTGCTTTCCAATGGCGCTAATCAATTCTGTTTCGCTCATTGGGTTATCAAGCTCTCGTAGCTTGTGAAATTGGGCCACAAAGTAATCCGAGAATTTCGTGGGTGAGGACGTTGAATATCGTCTGGAGTATACTTCCAGCCTTAACTCCTGCTGTTCCTCAATGCTCCAGAATTTTTGGAGAAAAGCCCGCCGAAATCCTTCAAAGTCTTCAAAGGTATATAAGAAAGCCCTGAACCATACAGCCGGTGCTCCGTCTAGGAATTTCTCGACTGTTCGCAGTTGTCGCTCTACGGGGATCTTATTTTCATATATATAACCGGCGATTTCCCGGATGAAACCTTTCGGGGTGGTATACCCACGGGCATCGAACCTGGGTGGTTTGTCATCAGACATCTTAATGACATGTACCACCGATGTCGGGATAGCATTCGATGAAGTAGACGACCCATCTCTGTTCTCAAACTTGAAACCGTTTGTGTCCGCTTGGGATAGGCCCCTTTCTTGTGAATCCCCTGGTTATCATGGGGTTCGTACTCACGGTATTGGAGGTTAAAGTCTTGGCTAGACGCTGACGGTTCCAACCTAGCCTTCAAGATCTCCAAGTCTTTTCGGATGTCATCCATTCCGTCGGGATTACTACTTGACATTTGTTTGGTGCCGGAATTTTGCCCATTATATGCCTTGCATTGTTCTAATAAGCGAACTTCCGTGTCGGCAAATGATTGGCCCTGTTCAATTAGGTCTTCCGTCCGCTGGAATAAGGCTAAGTTTGCGTCTTCGCACCGTGCTATTCTCTGGCTACGGTCCTCTATATTTACAGTCAGGTCTTCGACTTTGTTTTGCAGTTCTGCTACGAGTACAAGTGTACGTGCAGCTTCCCCACGTAACTCGTTTATGCGCTTGTCATGCTTGTCCAAGGTGCCAACTATCTGCGCGCATTTTTCTTCGACTTGTTCCCGGATGATGTCATTTTCCTTCCGACATTCACCCCGTACGTCCTCTATTTGTGTTTCCACGTCCTGTCTGTCATTTAATCTTAAAGCGGCGAGTTCCTTGACACTAGCGTTCAACTTCTCCTTAATTTCTGCGCGCTCCATTTGAGCCTCATCTCTAACGCGGTCAACCCTTTCATTAATGATGGTAATGTATGAATCCATGTGCCCTTTTAATTCATCTTTCGCGAAGTGACATGCCTCCTGGACCTGTGTTAATTGATCCCTAAGTTCCTGTCCCATCGCTACGCTCGCGGCCTGAACTGCATCTATTTGAGCTTTCAGTTCTGTCTTATTTACTTCACACACAGCCTGTACTTGGTCTATTTTATCAACAAGTTCCTGTTTATTGGCATATATTTTATTCATAATGTTGTCATTCATCTGTTTAACTGATGCACTATCGGCCTGCCTTTGCTCTGCGCGCTTGTTTCATTGAAACACTATCGGCCTGCATTTGATATAACCTACGTTCCATTGGACCAATACTTGCGGCCAACGCTTGCATTAAGTCCTCTAACGTGAGAGCTTTCACCTCTCCCTGTCCATCTACCACTATGTCTTGGGGTCGCTCCCCACCGTCGTCAGACATTATACCTTTTCTTGAGAAAGCAAAGGGCCGATCGGCCTCTCACCTTGCTGCACACGAAGGAATACGCTATTGGGTCTAGGCCCTATCCTATGATATTATGCCCCTACACTAACTTTCATTTGACAAAAAGAAATTTTGACTTTAGAACTTGTTTACATTTGCACGTCATTCACCTTGAATGCTGGCTTGCGCCTAAGATTTCACAATAAACTGCTCCAACATAACAACAACAACAACAACAACAACATTAAAAACAACGATGAAGTTGGAAATCTGCTGCCCTGAAATACGTTAATTTTAATTTATACCATCTCAACCTCTTTTTAAATACTAACTTGAACTGGTGCTCCGTAATATTTTTACCAATACAAGCCTTCCTACACAGCTGTTTATAATATTCATCTCATGTCCAATGACATTTAAATAGAGTCCTGAATTACCAAAATAATATTAAATTTCATAGGGGAAAAAGAGAAACATCAAATCTTCGAGCTTATTGAATTTTGAATCATTGCCTAACTTGAAGAGATTAGAAATGGATTATATTAATAAACTAGTCAAATCTAGCCCCGTTCGAAACTAACCTTACTCTAGCATGATATTACGTTACAAGTGAACACACACTTGACCGTCTTGCGGTCATCAATTAATTAAAATAAAAAATTAAAATATAAAGTCTGAAAAAGTATAAAATAATTTTACAATTGATTAACAATGATATTGGCCTCTTTATAATGCAATCAAGCTTCCCAGTGGGCATACAGTAAAGCCCCACTTTGGGCCAGCCATTTTGCACCCGTCCACCTCCTGAGTCCCAGACTAGCATTAATCTCAGGGGTGTCGGTTCATTATTTAAGTCCACAAATATATAAATATAGAGGCATAATAGAACACGGGAATGAAAGGAGCAATTTAAAATTAAAATGGGGAAAGCTCAATTGTAAACTTGAATTTAAGGACTCCATGATAGGATTAGGAAGTGACTGTTAACTTTAAAAAGGGTCTCATCTAACTACAATAAAAAGATTATGAGAATGGTTTCCTTTGAATTAATTGCCAGAAGGAGCAGTTTATTACGCCACCCGACGTACCAAACTTTGATACATTTGGCAATGATATTTAAATTTCCACACATGTTACATAAACAAATCACTTGCTATACCGCAAGTGGTATCAATATGTTGCTGGGTTGCTTCTGAAAGAAATTACAAGTGGAGTATAACTTATGGATCGATTCCATTTGAATCGAACCGTTGTTCAAGGATATAGCTTCCTTCTATCGGGAGCCCGAGCATAACCCATGTTACGGCCGGCTTCTCGATTTAACTAAGATGACGTACCCCGGCTATATACATTTTTCCGAGACCGGTACTCGGACTGGGTAATATTTCTCGTGAATTACGAAAAATGGATTACAAGAACAGTTCCTATCTTACGATGTCCAGCTGATGCCATACCACTGAATTAGCATTTATATTTTATTTACACATGATCTGAAATGTTACAAAGTAGCCTCAGTAGACTACTACCACAGATGAGATAACGAGAAGCGGTGGGAAATACCGTGCCGATGACCTCCCCTCGCATCACAAGCGAAGTAAACAAACACACCAAGTATTACTGTCACCTGTCCCGTGCGGAAACCGTACAATAACGAGGTAACAAATGACTATAATATTTATTATTCTTATTATTCAAACATACGAGTAGAGGGATGTTGTCACCAATTAATTAATTCACTATCGTCAGAATATTCATTCATCCCCGAAATTATCATCCTTGAAATTATTATTGCTATTATTATTATTATTATTCTCAACGGTTCCTGGCACTGCCACGTTTGATTAATATCGTCATTATTATGCGGGACGCAAACACAAATGGTTATTACTGTTTGTATTATTATTATTATATCCCTCATGTGATTATTATTATTATTATTATTAATGAATAGGTGACTCTAGATATTATTATTATTATTATTGTTAACGTCACTCAAGATGTTATTATTATTATTATTAATGTCACTCAAGATTATTATTATTATTATTATAAATAATGAACCGACACCCCTGAGATTAATGCTAGTCTGGGACTCGGGAGGTGGACGGGTGCAATACGTACATACATTATCATTATAGACTGTTATGCCTTTCAGTGTTCAGTCTGAAAGCCTCTGTGAATTTACTAAACGTCGCCAAAATCCTCGATTTTCAACTAGTGTTGCCGCCTCATTTAGTTCTATACCTCTTATCTTTAAATCGTTTGAAACCGGGTCTAACCACCGTCGTCTTGGTCTACATCTACTTCTCTTACCCTCCATAGCAGAGTCCTTTATTCTCCTAGGTAACCTATCCTCCTCCATTCGCCTCACATGACCCCACCACCGAAGCCGGTTTATGCGTACAGCTTCATCCATCGAGTTCATTCCTAAATTAGCCTTTATCTCCTCATTCCGAGTACCATCCTGCCATTGTTCCCACCTGATTGTACCAGCAAACAATCTTGCTACTTTCATGCCTGTTACTTCTAAATTATGAATAAGATATCCTGAGTCCACCCAGCTGTCGCTCCCGTAAAGCAAAGTTGGTCTGAAAACAGACCGATGTAAAGATAGTTTCGTCTGGGAGCTGACTTCCTTCTTACAGAATACTGTTGATCGCAACTCCGAGCTCACTGCATTAGCTTTACGACAACTTGATTCAATCTCACTTACTATATTACCATCCTGGGAGAATACACAACCTAAATACTTGAAATTATCGACCTGTTCTAGCTTTGTATCACCAATCTGACATTCAATTCTGTTGAATTTCTTAACTACTGACATCAATTTAGTCTTCGAGAGGCTAATTTTCATACCATACTCATTGCACCTATTTTCAAGTTCAAAGATATTACACTGCAGGCTTTCGGCACAATCTGCCATTAAGACCAAGTCGTCAGAAGAGGCCAGACTGCTTATTATATTTCCACCTAACTGAATCCCTCCCTGCCTTTTTATACCTTTCAGCAGATGATCCCTGTAAACTACGAACAGCAAACGTGAAAGAATACAGCCTTGTCTAACCCCTGTAAGTACCCTGAACCAAGAACTCATTCTACCATCAATTCTCACTGAAGCCCAATTGTCAACATAAATATCTTTGATTGATTTTAATAATCTACCTTTAATTCCATAGTCCCCCAGTCTAGCGAACGTCTTCTCCCTCGATACCCTGTCGTATGCTTTCTCTAGATCTACGAAACATAAACACAACTGCCTATTCCTCTCGTAGCATTTTTCAATTACCTGGCGCATACTGAAAATCTGATCCTGACAGCCTCTCTGTGGTCTGAAACCACACTGGGTTTCATCCAACTTCCTCTCAACGACTGATCGCACCCTCCCTTCCAAGATGCCAGTGAATACTTTGCCTGGTATACTAATCAATGAGATACCTCGATAGTTGTTGCAATCCTTCCTGTTCCCTTGCTTATAGATAGGTGCAATTACTGCTTTTGTCCAATCTGAAGGTACCTTACCAACACTCCATGCTAATTATACTATTCTATGATGCCATTTCATCCCTGCCTTCCCACTGTATTTCACCATTTCAGGTCTAATTTCATCCATTCCTGCTGCTTTATGACAATGGAGTTTATTGACCATCCTTTCCACTTCCTCTAGCATAATTTCACCATCATCATTTTCCTCCTCCTCATGAGCTTGGCTGTTCGCAACACCACAAGGATGATTTCCTTTTACATTGAGAAGTTCAAAATATTCCCTCCACCTCTCCAGTGATTTCCCTGGGATCTATTATGAGTTCACCTGAATTACTCAAAACACTGTTCATTTCCTTTTTCCCTCCCTACCTAAGATTCTTTATTACTGTCCAGAAAGGTTTCCCTGCTGCTTGACCTAGCCTTTCCAGGTTGTTACCAAAATCTTCCCATGACTTCTTTTTTAATTCAACAACTATTTGTTTCGCTCTCTTTCTTTCATCTACGTAAAAATCCCTGTCTGCCTCGGCCCTTGTTAGGAGCCATTTCTGATAAGCCTGCTATTTACGTTTACAAGCTGCTCTCACTTCATCATTCCACCAAGATGTTCGCCTTTTCCCACCTTTACACACAGTTGTTCCTAGGCATTCCCTTGCTGTTTCTACTACAGCATCCCTGTATGCCACCCATTCACTTTCTATACACTGAACCTGCTTACTGTCTACTGTTTGAAACTTCTCACTAATCATAACCATGTACTTCTGTCTAATTTCCTCGTCTTGGAGATTTTCTACCCTTATTCGTTTGCAGACAGATTTCACTTGCTCAACCCTAGGCCTAGAGATACTTAGTTCACTACAGATCAGATAGTGGTCTGTATCATCGAAAAATCTGCGGAAAACTCGTACATTCCTAACAGATATCCTGAATTCGAAGTCGGTTAAGATATAGTCTATTATGGATCTGGTACTCCTAGCCTCCCATGTTTAGTGGTGAATAGCCTTATGCTTGAAGAATGAATTCGTAACAGCTAAACCCATACTAGTACAGAAGTCCAGCAAACGCTTCCCATTCCCATTAGCTTCCATATCTTCCCCACATTTACCAATCACCCTTTCGTATCCTTCAGTTCTATTCCCAACTCTCGCATTGAAATCGCCTATTAGCACTCTTCTATCCTTGATGTTGACCCTGACCACGATGTAACTCAATGCTTCATAAAACTTGTCCACTTCATCCTCATCAGCACCCTCACATGGTGAATACATAGACACAATTCTAGTCCTAATTCCTGCAACTGACAAATCTATCCACATCATTCGCTCATTTACGTGCCTAACAGAAACTATGTTGCGTGCAATGGTATTCCTGATAAAGAGCCCTACCCCAGACTCTGCCTTTCCCTTTCTAACACCCGTCAAGTACACTTTATAATCTCCTATCTCTTCCTCGTTATCTTCCCTTACCCTAATATAACTTATTCCTAGCACATCCAAATGCATCCTCTTTGCTGACTCAGCCAGTTCTACTTTCTTTCTTCCATAAGCCCCATTAATATTGATAGCTCCCCATCGAATTCCATTTCGTTCGCCAAGTTGTTTCCAAGGAGTCCCTCGCCTGTCAAATGGCAGTGGGACTCCGATGCTCCCAAAGGTCCGAGGCTTGCTTAAAGTGTTCTGAGCTCGGTAAATTCATAAAGCAGGATGCTACCCTACTTGCACATAGTCCAAGTGAGGATCTCTCCTCTAACGGGTTTGGGACCACCGTTGAATTGTATAGTACCAGCCGCCTGAGCACAAGGAGGGCCACGACTCAGAATATGTCCGAGATGCCCACTCCCATTCCGTAGCAACTGGTATCCCGACTCTCAGGACCACTTACTCGGCCACTCAGCCATTGGCCATGGTTCACGAACTAGGACGTTACTACAGTAATCCACAAACATGGTTATTATTATTATTATTATTATTATTATTATTATTATTATTATTATTATTATTATTATTATTAATAGTTTCTAGTTCAGTGGTTGAATGGCCAGCATCAAATACTTTTTTCAGAAGGTAGCAGTTTTATTCCCACAGTGATTGTGGATTTTATCCAAATCTAGATAATTCATTTGGCTCCGGGACTGGGTGCTTGTGATTCACTCCATAGGTCCTACATATCTGTTCTTAAGCATTCAGTACACCACACTACCACTCTCTACAGAAACACTTTTAGCATTAATAGTAATAATGGGTTTATATCCTACTATCTACTTGTACACAGTAGCACCTAGTGTAAATCAAATTAGTGCAGATTTATTGGATACTTCCTCTACATCAGGCTTAACTAGTACGGTAAAGTACGCCTGTCTCTCTCACCCCGCCTGTTTCCCCATTCCTCACTCGCTCTGCAGCTTAGCCGAGTCGCTCCGAGACAAAATGCTGGTCCGTACCGAGCCGAATCGGACAGATGTACAGTTCACAGAACCTTTGCGCTTCATTTTGCACGCGTGAGGTTTTGGGCGTTTTAGAGGCCCTATTTTAAACATTAGCCCTATTGGAAGGAATAAGATTAACACAGACTTAACGACAGTTTATGCAGCATACTTACTTGCCCAATGTGATAACTCATCAGGGTGTCATTCGTAACATTGATGCAAGCATTAACATAAGGCGAATATCGACTCCCCCATTCAAATTCTCAATGTAAGACGTATGTTTGTAAAGAAGTATCGTGATAGTGAACAAGTGGTTATTCCAATGCAAGCATTTGTCGTACAATTTGATTCAAAAGTACTGCCACAATTGGTAGCGATATACGTAATGTGCTGTCAAGTTTTCTCATAAGATACTCCAGTTCGCCAAAGTTGTAACTGCTTAAGGTATGGACATACCAAGCAGTATTGCATATCTAGCGCTTAGGTGCCCTAAATGTAGTAATCAGCACAGCAAAATCTCCGTGTACATCGCTAAAACTTCTATGTGTTAATTGCAGAGATAACTATAGTGCAACTATTAAAGACTACCCTGCATATTCCAAGAGACCGAAAGTGAATGAAATCTCAGTCAATATGTAGATCCCTTTCAAGGGTGATATTACTCTGTGGAAGAGACTTTCATACGCCACAGTGGCAGGATTCTCACCTCCCATCAGTTAAGAGCGGGTCTTTCCTTCGCTCCCATCACAGCGCTCTACTAGATTTACTTCATATAAAGAACTGCGAACTGGAATTCCGACAGCTAACCTTGCATTCGAACCACCACCCCGTTTTTATTCCCCTTCCGAACTTCTAATGGACCCTCAACCACACCGTATCACCTCCACAAGCAAAAGAGAATACTTCTTCCAAAACCGATAGATCTTCTTTTGTCACAGAAGCCCTGGTATTGAACATCCACAACTTGTTTATACATTTACCGCAAGGAATACCTTCTAGATGGGAAGTGCCATCTCTGGAAGAACTACGTCAAATGGTTACTAGGTTATAAAGAATTGGTTATACAATGAAACTTCTGCAGTCAAATAGTAGGGCATTTTCCGCCAATAAGGATAGTCTAATAAAGGAAGTTCATGATAGAGATATGACACGTATTACTCTTTTGTATACCTGGATTCAGCCAGAACTAGAAGTGCGATTCCAAGATTTCAGTATAAACTTTATTGTTACGGGGGTCGATGACCGCAGATTTTAGCCCCCTTTAAACAACAAGCATCATCATCAACTATTGTTACGGTGGTGTAGCTATTCCTACTGCATCTCAATTTCCGCATCAAGTGATTGTGCTAAGTTTTAACCGAACCCAGTCAGTTGATGTAGTAGTAGGACGTATTGAAATAACCCCTATGCCATTTACATTAGTTTTAATATACTGTACTCCACGATGTCTTCCAAATTTCAACGATTGCCGTAATCATCTCACACAAATAAATACCCCTTACTTATTTTTCGCCAACCTAAATGCACATAATACTGTAAGGGGATGTGCATTTACTGATGCTGAGGGTGAATTCCATTTTACCATTTTAAACGACGACCCTCCAACCCTGGTCCCCCACGCCGGACATCGTCCTTTTGCTTTTGACATTACACTGTTGTATTTTTAGTTTATTGGATTTAGGTACCAGACCAAACAGCCAGCTAGAAATACACTGGATTACAAAATATAAACAGTAAATATACACTTGTAACATATAGACACATATAAATCTTCTATAATATTGTACTTGTATTACATAGTTTTAATAGGTCTGTGTGCTTACAGAATGCTCACATACGCACATTACGCAGAAAAAAGGAGAAATTTAAACACTGCAACTGTAGTATGTTTAATTATTTTTTTCCGATGTTGTAACACGGCAAACTTTATAATCTTAAATCGGGCTCATTTAAGAATATGGCTATTGCATTGTACGTCTCTGGTTGTCGCGATGATGAGTATGTTGAGTGGGAGTTGGAAGTTTAATGAAAGTAAAGTTGTTATGAATTTTTTCCGCAGCACGTTATAAGGATGGCACGAGAAGGAAATGTGGTTGAGGTCAGAGATTGCTTGACGGTCACAGGAACAGTAAGGGGAGTTTATGACTCATATCCGGTAGAGATGATTGGCAAAACTGCCGTAATTGAACCTCATGTGAATAAGACAAGGGACGTATCGGCGACAAGCATTTCATTTGGAGAATCAAGGTGAATGAGGGTATGGTTGGACTGCGGCGTAGTGTATTCCGCGTTGCCTTTTTGTAAAATTCCATTCTTCAATTTGCATTCGGGAACGCTGTTTGTTACGTGGCACAAAGTCTCGAATTGACTCTGTTGAATCTAGGCGTTCTCCCAAATATTCGTTGTGTTGGATACCTTTATGGCTAGGTATCCAAAGAAAGTGCACCTCAATATTGAGAAGTGTAAGTTGTCGAAATCTCTGAATGATCTGGTTTTGATGAATCGTTAGTTTATATGTAGTGGGTGACTGTTGAGTCATCAAGACACTGAATGAGTCAGTAATTATAAGAACTGCTGAAGGTTTAATACTTAAACTGTACGCTAGAGTTTCGGAAATAGCGACAGCTTCGCTGTCGTTACTTGAGTCATCAGTCCATTGACTGGTTTAATGCAGCTTCCATGCCACCCTATCCTGTGTTAATATTTTTATTTATACGTAACTAATTCATCCTACATCTGCTCTAATCTACTTGTCATGTTCATGCATTGGTCTGCTCGCACCGTTCTTACCGCCGACACTTCCCTCAAAAACCAACTGAACAAGTACTGATTATCAGTATTCTTCTGTAACGTTTCATAATCCTCTATTCTCTTTCTTTCTGAGCTAGTTATCGTCCATGTTTAATTTCCATACAATTCCTTGCTCCAGATGAAGACCTATAGAAACTTCTTTCTGGCTCCTATATCAGTGTTCGAAGTGTGCACATTTATTTCCTTCCTTGGTTGTAAACAGTATTATTGTGGTTGATGTTATTAGTTTTATCCTTGTGTTGGTGTTTTCCTTTTACAGTGATCTCAGTTGATAAGGACAAAATTAACAGCTATTTAAATTAAATATGTAATTGCCTGTGTACTTGCGATGTTCAAATATTTTAAATTTCTATGTACAGTTTTGATGGCCAAATGTCTTCTGGACAGAGGTCTTTTAAAAAATAATAAATGTAGGAAAATGTTTTCTGCGCTTTTTCATTTTCAGGTAAGGCAAATGCCTCTCTGTACCATATTTAAGGTCACAGAATTTACCTTCTAAATCCTATCCTTTTCCAATTCCAACGTCTCTGGAAATCTATATGGGCTAGTAAGACTTTGAGTTACTTGCATAAGGAAGCGTACTCTTGCATGAAGTCTTCTTACATGCAATTACTGGTTTACTTTTGTAAAACTACATTCACAATACCATACACTACCTGTGAGCGAATTTATTAGATTTATCGTCTATGAAGATTTATTTAATGTTAACAAATTTCTAATACACAGAATTCTGCATCTGATATCGACACATACTATCGTTATCTATAATCATACTCGGTGGCAAGACAATTTAGAACATGAAGCTTTTGACTTAGTTTCATTTATCTTTCTCGAAATAGTGACGTAGCAGTTCTTCAATTACTGCCTGTTGTAGAAATAAATGTATCTGTGCATTGAGGAAAGTGCTTGTAACTGATTCTGTAAGTTTTTAAGATTGTCTCTCGGAAAGCGTGAGTTCGCTGATGTTATAGAACAGTTTAGACAGTAGAAGTGCTAATTGAATGCTGGAGACTGGTTTCTTGTCGTTGTGGCTGTATTGTCAGTATTTGGATGATTTTATGGAACCTTCATAAACGTTTCTTGTGTCATTTCTCTATTTATACGATTTCTTAAATTCTACTATTATGATCTACTGTATGTTCTGGACGTAATGAAGCCTCCCTCTTACTTACTATACACTGCTCAAAGAATACATTTGGTTATGTATTTAGATGTTCCTAACTATATTGTACGAATGCATAGTAGGACTGCGGCAATTACATGCCCTCTTTATATAGCAGAGGGTTTCACTGTCATCCGGAGTTTTGGAAGGTGTCGGTACAGGTGCCTCAACGCCAAGTGTGTGTGAATGTTATCCTGTGTGAAGTGCAGTGTTTATAAGTCGTCACTGATCGTGAGGACCGCGGGAGGCAACGGGGGATGCAGTTGTTGTCGAATGAAGGCACTTGTGCACTTACACTGCTCCATGAACTTTGCTCGCTTAGATACGTTTTCAGAATGATCGAGGTTGCACAGAATACAATTTAGTATCTCAGGAAACGGTCTCCAGGAGACTAGAAGTGTTTCCAGGCGTCCTTGAATGGGTCATGAAAGGAAAACAACCCAAGGGTAGGATCGTTTTTTGGGTCTACAAATTCTCCGAATCAACCAAGCCGCAGCACGAGCGCTATAGGTGGACCTAGAGCAGTCTTATGGAGAACTATTTAATGACGAAATAGTCACAAACAGGATTCGAGAGGCCCTTTAAGATCCCTACGATCCGCTGCACTGGAGAGACTACGTCTTGGTAAGAGACTGAAAGAGTCTGGAAAAGTCGGGGAGAGCTGTTTCATCCGACTGCTTTACAATTTAGCGTTGGTTATGGAAGTGGGTCTGTTACGTTGTGGGCGGGCATAAGTCTTGAAACGAGGACTGATCTCCTGATCATTCTCAATGGATCCTGAACTGCTCGACGTTACATTGATGTGACCTCAGGGCCACATGTGAATCCTCACGCGAAGCAACTTGTGAGAAAACACGTGCGTGATATTGCGAGAGCGCATGATGTCAACATCGTTCGGAGAATCCATCAAGTGCACCACGTGGAAAGAATGGAGTAGCCACCCAGTAGTCCCGGCTTGAACCAGTCTGAGACCAACTGGAGAAAGGCATCCGAGCGACAAATATACCACCCGAAACACTACAAGCCCTAGGAGACGCCCTTTTGGAAGTGCAGGTGCGTCTGCCTGAACTGAACGTGCGGCGCCTTGTCGGATGCATGATAAGGCGTTACGAATATGTTATAAATGGAGGGGTGGCAATACTGCTTACTGAGACGCTTAATAACCACGTAGCCATTTTGTTTTATGACCAGGGATCACTTGTTCATGACATATTGTGCAATGCCATCGTGCATCGAGTGTAGAATGAATGCTTTTCAGTTCTTAATTGTTGATTAGAAGAAGGTTGGTAGTCATTGTATGTTTTCATTGATATAGGTATGCGTATCATAGAGGTGTGAACATTTAAGAGAGTGACGAAATTTCCGTTTTGAGCAGAGTAGATTTGGAACTCTATTAACACAAACCCAGAGTACGATCTCTGAGTCAGAAACGTTAATCAAACATATGTCAAAGATCTGTATTTCCTTGGACAGTTATAGCTGACTGAGAGACAACGTGTTGATTAAATCTACGTTCATAGAGCATTTTGTGACTTTAAGTGACATCTAAGGTCGTTCATTGAGCCATTTTCTGTAGGATATGTCTGGGGAATTTATCCGTCTACCTTTCTATCATAACGGACTAAACATTTAGTTATAC